>NC_050579.1:202400392-202701771 GCF_011100635.1 Trichosurus vulpecula
TTTTGTGTGTGTGTTGGGGGAGAGATAAGAATAAAGTCTGAATTATTTTCCACATCTTCAGTAACTTCCTATTCCATAGAAATATTTACAATTGATACCTAGTGTCCTGAAAATTGCTTTCCTCCAGGTTGGATTTCCTTTGTGTACACTTGCCCTTATCCAGCTATCTAAGTTTTCTTTAGTGTCATTTTGACTTCTAAAAGCACATCTGGTATTGAAACATTAGCATCTACATATGGTATCTTTACTATTGTTATTGTAAATAATGGTTTTTTTAAAATCCTTTGAAGGGCTTTCCCAACTTTCATTATTTTTGTACTCTTTCCAGGGTCATCCTCAACTATCCCTGAGTTAATTTTGTTTAGTTGATTCTCTCCTTAAACTTTCTTTAAACTGGTTTTTCCATCCACTCATTGTTTTAAGAAGTGCTACTGCTTATAGTATTCCACAACCCTTGTCTATAAATTTTTATATATGAGTTTATATTCTAGATGAATTTTTTCCCTGACTGCTGTATCTCTTTACTTGGAAAGTAAATTAAATGTTTGTCACTTAGGTGGTGTTAAGGTTCTTTTGTTCTCCTTTTTGTGGCAATTGATTCACATTTGTTAAACTTCCATGTGATATAATTGGTGATTTTTTTCTTCATTTCCCATTTTTTTTATCTTCAAGAGTTTCTTCAAATAGGATAAAGTTGTATTAGTTCTCATATTTTTTCAAATGGATTGTTCTACTAGCTTTTAATTGGTTCTCATTTTTGCTCTAACAAGTTAATGGCCAGATTGTTCAGAAACAGCTAACTCAGGAACGATGCACATTCATAATGTGTCATTTCCTGTCTGTAAAAATCTGTCTGTAAAATTTTGATCCATTTCATTTTTCCTTTGTGATGGTATTTGGTGCTCACCATCTCAGAGAGTTTCAATTCATTCCTGGAAGAATATATTAGTGATGTATAGGCGTGAGGCTTCTGTGTAGTCTACAAGTCTTTGGCCTCTCTCAGTCCCTATTCCTCATTCATATTTTTAATATATGTTTTTCTTTGCCACCCCATATATTGCCACCCCATATCTTTGAGTTGATGTCACCAAGTATCAAAATATATGTTGAATTATTTTGGAGTATATTATCAATTTCTCAAATTTTCTCTACCTCTTCATTCATTGCAACAGATGTTGGTACATAAACTGGAAGCATTTTCATGATGGTCTTTTTGCAAATACTTATGAAGAGCACTATAATAAGGAAGATCAAATGCCCTGTAAAATGATTTTTTTTGGGTTGTCTTTGATTGTACTGTAAAACACACTTTTCCAAATCCTTTATTCGTCTTAACAGGGAGAACCTGTGAACCGTCTCTCTACTTTGATGTAACTTTCTACTGTCATCTTGATTTTGTTTATAGTGAGAATGTCAAGATCAACACAATTCAGTTATTTCAGTAAAATATCCAATCTTTGGTGATTGGACAAGGATCTCACATTTAGAGAACCATGGCAGGATGCGGCTTGGGATAGTGATTATCAGAAATTGTAATGTAATGAGGAAATTACCAAAATACATGTAAGTATTTCTTTAAGTTGATCTAAATTGTATCATGCTTCATATGTTATGCAGATGTTAGCAAAATAGAGATTAATTAATAATATTGATTGTTATTTTAATCGTTAAAATTTTAGAAAAACAACATGAGCCTTACTTTGTCGAATATAATGAATATGATCTATGCTCTCAGTTATTCATAATTAGGGAATATCTAATCCAGGGTTATGCTGGTAATTATTTAACAACTGTGCCTGTGAAAAAAAATGTACCTATGACACACTTTAAAGTTTACCCTGCATTATTAACATTATCTACTATTTCATTAAGTTAGAAATCAACAAAACAATAGATCAACCCCATAGTTGTGGCATTTGTCAATTTCTGAGATATGAATGGTCATACTAGAAATTTAACAACCACCTCTCAAGAGACATTCATTCTGGCTCCAGCACACATGCCTGAAGCCTATTACTCATACAGATAAGCCAGGTACCTTTGATAATAGTCATCTAAATTACAGACAAAATACCCAGAATATAAATGGACAGCCTTTTAAAGTTATACCCATAACTTTAGTGTTATAAAATGGCTATAAATATTACAGTTTGTATTCTGTGAGAGCCCATGATTATCCTAATACCAAATTTTTCAGTCATGTGACCCCATTCGGATTTTTTTTTTGGCAAAGATACTGGAGTGAAGCAAACAAGGTTAAATGACTTGATAGATCACACAGCTAGAAAGTGTCTGAGGACAGATTTGAACTCAGGAAGCTGAATCTTCCTAACTCCAGGGCTGGGACTCTATCCACTGTGCCACCTAGCTGTTTCTCTCACTCCACTCCCCCAGACAATCTTTCAATTCACACACACATACACACACACACACACACACACACACACACACACACACACACACAAACTCCTACCCACTCTCCAACCCACATCCTTACACATGACATTATGGTGATATAAATAGAGAGCCTACCTCAAAGCGAGAAAGAACTGAATTCGGTTCCTGCCTTTCATACCTCCTGGCTGTGAGACCCTGGGCAAGCCACTTAATCTTTCATTTCTCATGAACCCTTTATAACTACAAGTTTTAAAGAAGGTACCAACCTTCATTGCTAAATGGAGGTTCCTCAACAGAATTTCCTGTACTAATGAAATCACAGGTCTTTACATGTTCAGACACATACATAAAAAGTACACATAAATATATCAAAATATAATTATACATTATATGCACATAATACAAAATTACATATGATACAAAATGTAATTACACATAATACTCTGGACCTTCTAGGGAGAAAAGATTTTCTAACTCATTTTTTAAAAGGAAGATAGTTTTTAGAGGCTAGATATAATCTTTTTGATTGTCCTGTTCCAAGGATACTCTTTTATATTTTATGTCACAATGCCTCATTGCATTGGTATTCCTGAAATATTAGAAGAACCAGAGAGTGGCCTTGGTCTTGTATAGGGGTCTTAGGGAAAGATATTACCAAAATTTCTTACAATGAGAAGGTATGGATGAGTTACAATCTGTAGCAGTGAAGAGTAAGTCCATGTCAGTGAAATCACAGAAATGTTAAGGTTTCAAAATTAAGTAATATTACAGAGGACTGTTTAGTTCTGAAAACAGTTCAAGGATTTCCCTTTTTATTTGCCTTCTGCCTCCCATGGTCCTTTATTACTTCCTTCTAGATGGGTAAAACTATACTTCCCATCATCGCACTTATTGATAAGGGGCTACATTTATACAGACCAAGGGAACTTCACCAAAGAAATCTGATTTCACTTGAATTTTGATTTCACAGAATATTGTGTTTCATCATAGGGGTTTGACCCCGGGTCAATTTATCTTTCTCTGGTTTTTTGTTTTTTCATTTCCAGTGATCAGCGTAGTGCCTGGTAGATATGAGGTGTTTAATAAATGTTTATTGACTATTCTTCTAAGGGAAGAAGTCTCTAAGATGGTACTGATCTATAGCTTGCATATAGAGTGTCTTCAAATGTGGGTGGTAGAGCCCCAATTCCTACACATTCACTCAACATACAATATGTTTATTGGGTATGGAATAGCCTATATTTCACCACACAGAAATGCCTAAAGTGCCAAAGACTCACAGGAATCTATGAATATACAGAGTGAAATATGCAATATTTCAACTGCTTCCTGCCCTTTTCTCCCAAGAGAACCCAAATTGGTGTTGCTACGACAACTTTCTGTCATTCTACTAGGACTCTCTTTTCCAAAGGGTACTATAAATTATTCCCAGGACTTGAAGCTTATTGAACAAATGATCTCTTGCCCCCACTTTCCATAGGACTCACGCTATCCAAGAATAAAACTGTTTTTACTTTTTACACTAGACAGTAAGGGGATTGTGTGGATTGTCATTCTTTTTAAAAATAGCAGGATGAATCAGGAAACCATTTTTTTCCTTAAAAGGTCCAATTCTTGAAACCTCAAACTCAATATCTTTTGAAATTGTACCGATAAGGCAACTCTCAAAGATGGTACTGCTGAGGAACTGTGCTTCCTCTGGTTGAAATCAATCTTTTGATCAACAAGTACTTATTAAACACCTATTATGTGTCAGGTACTATGTGACATGCTGGGGTCACAAGTATAAATAATGAAATAATCCTTATTCACAAGGAATTTATATTCTAACGAGATCATGCTACCTGCAGGATACAAAATCTCTCTTCTCTACAAGAGGTTGAGATTCAGAAATTGTCATTGAACTTCCCTTTTTGGCTGAGTGTCTTCCATTAGCATGTGCTGTTATTTCTACCTTTGGTGGTGATGGTAATCTTCATTCTTCTCTTTTCTTTATTCTATACTTTTGAAGAGTATAGACCTGAGTACACCAGAGAGTGTTGCCACATTGTTTTTATAGGCTATATGCCAGAATCCCTGGTCTTCAAGATAGTTTCTGGGAGTTCTGGTGTTCCCTCACTTGTCTTCAAAAAATGGTCCATGTCCTGTAATCTCAATAGGATGAACACTTAAACAGCCTATCAATTAATTTGTTAAAAGGTTACAATCAATAATTAATTAGAAGAAAGGATTAAGAAGAGGACTCATTGTGAATAACTATGGTAGCTTCAACTTACCCTTCAAAGGAAGTGTTGGCAGGACTTTCCATTCCCCAAAATGGGACATGGAAAAATGTTAATATATTGAGCTTGAATACCATTATTTGTTACAACTCAATTAATGTAAAGCAGTCACCATAATAAAGGTGCCAAAAGATCCCACAAATCCCTTTAGCAGCAAACACTTGATTTGCTCACCAAGCAGAGATATGACAGCTAAAGACAACAGCAGTTTTGAATATAAACTCATTTGTAAAACACTTTGATGGAAGATGCATTATGATTATAAACAGTATATCTCACAAAACAGTAAAAAACAGAGAAAGCTAATGTCTGCAGAAGACTTCTAGTGAGACTCAACTGGGCCAAATAGTTCCAAAAGTATTTGCCATGAAACTTGCAGGAGAACAACAAACAGGAGGAAAATAGGGCAAATGCATTTCTGTAATGATGTCTTTTCATCATCCATGAGAGAAGAGTACCACAATTAGGCCCTGACATATCAGTCCTTGATGTACAATATGAAGAACTTGAAATAGCTCTTTAGAAGATATAGTCATGAAGAATGGCTGGATAAGGCAAATTTTGCACCAAAGGAATTTATGCTAGAGTTGATATAATCTTAAAGTAATTGAGCAATAGCTTTATATCTCAGGAAAGGTTAACTATGAAAAAAATCTCACATGATTTGCAACCGTACAGAATCTTCTGGAAAACATTTGTGTTAAAAAGTCAGAGTCTTCGGTCTACCCCCTGCATAAGACCATTAAAAGCACTATGTAATTTCCCAAATGTAACAGTACATAGTTTTCTTCTCATTTATCCTTCTTTTGCCGTCTCTGTCACTCAAAGGACTAACTATCCAACTTCATTGGCTGGACAATAAGCATTTTTCATCTTTTTAATAAAAATGCATTTTCTATAAAGATGTATAATCTGACCTCTTTCGAGTAATCATATATCTCACTATGATATTCTGGGGCTTGATGCAAATAGCATAGTACCATTTACCAACAGTAGTATCCAGCAGACCTCACCATTTGTGAAGAATCCCTTTTCCTATTTGGACCTGGAAGTATGAAAGAAGATTAAAAAAATGGAAAAAAATCATGGAAAATCTTAATACTCTCTGCAAGGTGAGCAAGGTAATAGCAATGCCTACTTTCTTATGTTTATAAAATTATTGTGAGAATGACCCACATAATTTATACCTCAAAGAGAGGTAGCTTGTATAGAGGAAAAATGATTAAAAAGAAGGAAACAAACATTTAAGTACATACTCTATGTCAAGCACTATGCTAAATATTTTTTGCCACAGTTGTTTCTACTGTTCTTGGTGATCCACAAAATCTCCTAGATCTTTTTCACATGAATTATTGTCTAGCCATTTCTCACTTTTCCTGCCCTTATATAGTTCATATTTGAATACTTATTAAATTTAACTTAATTAGTATTTTAGACTGATTCATATAATCATATCAGCTATCATTTCTGTTCACTAATAGGATCTATTGATTCTCATAGTGGCCCTGGGGGGTAGATGCTATTATAATCCCCATTTTACAGTTAAGGAAACTAAGAACTTTTGTAGGGTCCCACAGCTAGTAAATGTTTGAACTCAGGTCTTTCATGTGCTGACTGGTTCTCCATCCACCATACCAGTCTGTCATCTGCCTAAGAAGGAGATATAGAATAGAATGTATTTTATGTCCTGGCTTTACAACATTGATAGGTGCCTAATGTTGATTTTTCTGTCATTATCTTAGCCAGTCACCCAGTCTGAAAACTGTGACTCATATTTGTCTCCCTGTTGATTGATTGTATAAAAGTTTGTTCTATCACTACTCCACCTAGCTGGCTCTGTAAGGATACTTTCATTTGAGTCCTGGCTCAGTCACTGTGTGACCTTTGGCAAATAAGTCACTTTCCCTTATTAAGGCTCAGTTGCCTTATCTATAAAATCAGGATAATAAGCACTGATTTTTATTTATTTATTTTTTCGTTTTGTGCATGACATACGAGGAGAAAGAGTTAACAACTCAGAGAACCTTGACTCGTTTTCCATGGGTCTCTTTGCTTCTTTCGGCTACTTATTTGTGGAAATTATTTAAAAAAGGTTTTTGGTCCAGATGTGTTCATCTCTCTTTCCAAGTTTAGCTTGACCAATTCCTTTTGTTATTCTAGATAGTTTTAGTACAAAACCAATAGATCTTTATTGAAACCAGAATATAGCTGCTTCTTTGAATATTGAAACCATCTGCCTAAAACCATAGAAATTTCAGATTTCAGACAAATGGCATGTATTGTGACAATAGACTTTACACTTTTCTCTCTTATCTATGGATTATATCATTACAGATGATGTCTTTTGCTAATCTCCTTCTTCTTTGGTTTGGTGGGAAACTTACGATCATAGAACCTTCCTTTGTTAAGTTTGTGAAAAAAATCAGTACCTGAATGTTTCTTACTTTGCCACATGTATATATACTTATATTTTGTGATGGTGAAATAGCTGGCCATACCCATCTGGCATTGACTCTGATTCTTGGAAAAAATTATAAAGTACATTATCAAAGGCATGGTTTGTGAGCACTTAGCCAACCAATGAGGTTCATCAAGGCCCAGTCATACTAGACTGACTTTATTGTTTTTGGTTTTTTCTGGACAAGGGTACTTAGAAGAATGCTCCACATAGAGATTCCAGCAAGATCACAGGATCATTTTTATAGCCAGAGGGAGACTTGGAAGCCACCTAGTCCAACCTCTTAATTTTATTGATGAGGAGACTTGGGTTAAGTGGCATATCCAGGGTCATGCAGCCAGTAATGATCCAAAACAGGCTTTAAACTCATCTTCCTGACTCCATATCCAGTGCCTTATTCACTATGCCATGAATTTGGACCTGTTTGAATTACTGAAATCAAATAGCAAGAATATAAAGACTGATGTCCACTTGGAAGGATATGATGAGTAGAGAGCCCCAGGAATCTATTATTGGCCTTCTTCTGCTGAACATTTTCATCAATGAGTTGGATAAGGAATAAATGGAGTACTTATTAAATTTGTGAATGATATAAAGCTGGGAAAAATAGCTAATGTGAATGACAGAATCAACATAAAATCTAACAAATTTAAATTTAATAAGTTCAAACATGAATTTCACATGTACAAGATGAGTGACAGATGGCTAGACAATAGCTCACATGAAAAAGATTCATGAGGTTTTATGGATCACACGATCATTAGAAGTACCCATTGTGATAGAGCATCCAAAAAAGCTAATGAGACTTTTGGATGCGTTTTTAGAAGTAGAGTGTCTAAAATGAGAGAAATGATATTTGCGAACATTCTCTCCCTCCTCAAAATATGTTATGATTAAATTCTGTATTCCCAAGTAGGGGGGCAGCTACCTGGTACAGTGGACAGAACACCAGGCTTGGAATCAGGAAAACTCATCTTCATGACTTCAAATCTAGCCTCTGACTGTTAACTACTTGTGTGACTTTGTGGGAAAGTCACTTAACTCTGTTTGCCTCAGTTTCTTCAACTGTAAAATAAGTTGGAGAAAGAAATGGCAAACCACTCCGGTATCTTTGCCAAGAAAATCCCAAATGGGGTCATGAAGAATCAGATATGACTGCAATGACTGAACAACAAAAAACCTGAGGTGGAATGTAAGCTTTTTGAGGGAAAGATTGGACTGCAAGCTACCAGATGAACCCAGGGTTGAATTCCTTTCATCTGATCATCCCTCATATGAATGTTGTGGGGTGTTTCCCCCCACCCCCAATTGAGGGTTTCTCACTTGCCTCTTGTTCAATGTGCAGAAATCCTTCATTACATCTCTGATTTCCATTGTAGAACTGCCAGGGTTTATTGTGAAGCCAGAGGTGATTAAGATTCAATGAACTAAACAGATTTTTTCCCTAAAAGTGACAGGCAGGGTCTGCTAGTTTGAGAACTTCTCTGTGTCTGATTCCAACATGATCCAATCCCCAAATGGCCAACTCAACTAGACAAAAGGAGATATTGCTCAGCTCCCCCTGCTAATAGTCCTACATTTGATGCCATTTGAAGGGGAGTTGGCATGCATTTGTAGTGAGGGTTCCTAACCTGGTGTCCATGAACTTTTAAAAAAGTTTTGATAACTGCATTTCAATTTATGCATTTTAATTTGTGCATTTAAAATCCTTGTCCTGAAACAGGGTCTATTGGCTTCACCAGAATGCCAAAGGAGGCCAAAGGTTAAGAACCTCTGATTTATAATGTCGGGAGACTGAGGCCCTGAGGGTTTTTTTTCCTTCTGACTTCCACTAGACTACTTAGCTTCCTGTTTCCTGCTCTATGGTTCCAATTTGCATTTAAGAGCCAAGGCAGCAGTAGCCATTCTTTTAACTTTCTGCTGACAGAAGCTTCTTCGTAACCTAGCCTATTTATGAAGGATTGTTTCTCTTGGGAGTAATTTTAATCATAACATATTCAAACATGCAAACCAGAGCATAGCAACAGTTTCCTTAAACATACACAACAACACAGTTTAGCTACATATTTTATCCAGAAATTACTGTATAAAAACTGACACATGGAGTACAGAGAGGTTAGTGTGAGAACAGAAATGAGAATTAGCAAGTCTTCCATTTCAGAGGTGGCTCTTTAGCAAATCAAATGTTTTTCCCTCCTATTAGGATATGATATTGTAATTTGAAACACTGAGGCCAGGATTAGGAAATTCCAATGAGGATTAGGTTCTGTAATAGATTTAGTTATAAAATATTTTACAAAAAGTGTGGGTATACCAAAATAGCTAGCTCAGGAAATGTGATTAAATGTACAGAGAGTGAAGCTGGGTATCAGGAGATTTCAGTACTCATTTCTTCTACTGCCTTACTGTGAGCATTTGAGTAATTTCATACATATTTCAATGTTTTGATGGATCAGTGATCTCATTGACCTTGGCTCTCATTTCAGTGATGCAGATTGTAACCCATCCATTCAAGCATTCTGTATGACAATAGTCCTTTAGTGTTCTATATGGCCTTAAGTCGTGGAATATGAGTTGTCAAGAAATTGAAGTTGAAGATTACTTGAAAGGAAATGGAGAGATGCACTGTGGGCATGAACAGGCCACAGAGTATTTTAAAAATTAAAAAGCAAAGAAATAATGTAAAAGCTGTCATTGAAGAGATGAATGACTGAAAAATAAAGTTGGTTGGTTTGTATTCAGAGATAGGGGTAACCAATGATGCTTCATTGATGTGTAGTAAGACAGAGCACATTGCTAGACCCCCTAAGGGAAGAGAACATTTAGGATTAGATAGATAGGTAGATAGGTAGGTCAGTTGGTAAGTTGGTAGGTAGATAGCTAGATAGCTAGACAGATAGGTAGATAGATAGAGACAGAGAGAGAGAGACTCAGACAGAGAGAGGGACAGAGACTGACTGGACATAAGATTCATTTGTTTAAGGACTCCTGGATGAGGGAACTCTCTCTATCAATGACTTCTCAGCAGTTTACAATCATAGAGAGTTGCCTAGAACTCTGAGAGTCTAAGTACTTGTTGAGGGTTACACAGAGAGCATATGTTAGAAACTACATATATATATGTGTGTGTGTGTGTGTGTGTATACATACAAATACACACACATATATACACACATATACATATACATGTGTATATCTATTTACTGACTGGCTCTCCATCCACTCTACCAGTTTGTCATCTGCCTAGGAAGGAGATATAGAATGAAGTGGACTTCATGTCCTGGCTCTACCATGTTGGAAGGTGCTTAATGTTAATTGTCCTGTCAATATCCTAGCCAATTATGCAGTCTGAAAACTGTGGAATCATATTTGACTTCTTATTGATTGATTGTATAAAAGTTTGTCCTACTGGAATTAGCCAAATGGAAAATCTATGAAATCTCTGGGCCCCTCATACTAAAAATATGTGTCCATATGTTGGTTATTTGGGGAAACCAAAGTAAGATTTCTATTTTTTTGATTACAAAAGATTACACAACACTAAAAATACCAGGTCATTTAGTCATTTTAATTTTTAAAAATAGACAAACCAGTTGTTTGTCACTATATAGAACAAAAACTAGTTGAATATTTTTTTTTGACTTTTTACCTAGTTCTAGTGAGGGTAACAGTCTTAACTTTTCTTTCAAAACCTCCCTGTTTTCTTTGGGTTATCCAGAAAATTTGATTTTATGGACTATTAAAGTCTAGGTCCCTGAAATTGACATTTTATAATACTGAAGCATGCACATGAGGACCTTAGGGTAAATTGTAGAGGAATGGGAAATACAGATTTTGATATATAATTCATGGTGAATTCATTCAATTACCTTCTTCCTTCCCCTAGTAATTCAACAATATGATTTTGATGTCCACATCAAAAGTGACAAACGACTTACCAAGCCCCAATACAAAAACTGTTTTTATGATTTTTATCTTCCTGAACCTCCCTTCAACTTTGGACACTGCTGACTATTCTCCGTCTTCAGGAAATCTCCTTTCTTGGCTTCTAAGAGAGTATAAAGAGACTATTATGTTACACTGGTTTTCCTTCTGTATCTCTGATCTCCATTTATTTTTCTCGTTTTATAAATCTTCTCCCTCATTCTATCCTCTGATTGTGAGCATTTCCTGAGTCCCCCTGCCCTCCCCCCAAACTCCTGTCACTTTTCTCTGTTCTTCCTTCTTTATGCTGTCTCCTAGGAATATCTCATCTACTCTTTTAGCCTCTATTATCACCTTTCTGAGCATGACCCCCAAATTTAACTTCCAGTATTCTATTATATAAATCAGAAATGGGCTGCCTGCCACATTGCTGTGAGTTTTACTGGAACCAGATGACAACAGTTGGGCAATATTTAACAAAAGTAAAGTAAGTAAAAATGCAATAGTGCATAGTTGATGTTAATATGTGGCTTCTTAAGTCAATATGCAGTCATATGGATGCTTATGTACAGTTCAGTGGCCCACTTTCTATTTTAGTTTCACACCACTGATCTAAACCATAGTAAAGAATTTCTGACTCTCTATGGCATATTTCTGCTTGGGTATCCTGTTGTCATATAAAACTTGATACTTAAAACAATAATTCATCTTCCCTTCAATTGATTTGTTTTCAGTTCCATATTTCTGTTGATGGTTTTGCCACCATCTCTCAATCAATCATCCAATGTGAAAAGCTTAGAAATATATTTTTTCTTCATTTTTCTCATCCATTATATCCAACCAGGCATCAAAACCTTTCTTTTCTTTTTCTTTATTTGATCTCTTGCATCCTAGCTCAGGCCCTTATCAGCATATACCTAGCTATTGTAATATCATCTTGACTTGTTTTCCCACCTCAAACCAGTTCTACTTATAACCCTTCTCCTATACATGGATATCAGATGGGTTTTCTTAAAGTATTGCTTTGAAAGCTCCAAGTTTATCATACTTTGAAGTTTTCATTGGTTCTTGTTTGCTTACTCCATTGTCAAATTCCTTAGTCTGCCACTCTAAGCTCTCCAAAATTGCTCATAAGCCTTACATTCCAATCAAAGTAACCTGTTCCTTGTTTGTCCTTCATTCTTGCAGAGGACCAATGTCACCGGAAGGGTGATGTCTTGATTTGCAAGTAAATTGGATTTAAGTGAGGCGGGGTTGTGCAAAGTCACCAACCTCACTCTCTCCTCAAGAGTCAATTGGAATCCAATGGCAAGACATAGGTTAGAATGACTGGCCATGGCTCAGGCTGCAATGGGAGACCTTGGGCTTTTTAAGCTAAGGTCTTTCCCAGGGCCCAGTTTGTCTGAGGCAATATCCACTCAGTAGTTAAAGACTAGGTAAGAACTGAGGCAAAAGATAGCTTAGTTGTCTCTATCAAAGAATCAGTCTGGGAGGAAGAGACTCAGAGTTTCTGGCCAGAACAGAAACAATTGCTGTTTACATGCACTCTGAGTCATCAAAACCCAAACAGTGAGTGAGGCTTGGGCTGGGACCTATTATTGGCCAATTAGTGTGAGCAAGAGTGATTTGGGTTTAAAGACTATTCACTATTTGGGGTATACTATGACCTTGCATGTTGGAATGTGTGATTCACAACTTCCCTTCCCCTCAAAATATCTTCCTTTCCCCAAATGCTTTTTCTTCCACTCTTTTTTTGCCTATCTACCTTATATACATATTTTCCCTGAGAATACTTTTGATTTCATCATTGGCTATTCTAATGAAATTTGGCAAAAATGTGAAAATAGGGACATGGGTCCATAGGTGCTATTATCTTTTTATTTGCTCTTATTTTTGAAGGACACGAAGTCGGAAAGGCCTACGAATGTTTTGAATGTTATTCACAGCTTTTTTCATTCTTCTAAAATGTTCTTCTTTATGAGATATGTGGTAAATTTATCTTTAAAAGTCTGTTACATCCAGCACAGGTTTCTTCTGTATTTATTGAGTCAGATCTAGGCCCTGCTATAGTTACACTCATCTTATGATCACTTCCGCACATAACAAATGAGATACTATGGAAAGCATTTTGCAAACCTTGAAGTTCTATGTAAAAGCTATTTATTATTATTATTGTTATTATTATTTCACACTGAAGATCTGATATAACTGAGTCTCGCCCCAAGCTCCCTTAGGGTAACTATTCTTCCTAACACTTTTTTGTTATTTTCTAGGCCTGTACTACTCAAAATTATCTATTCTTTTCTGCTGCAAAGTTTTGCAAATTAGCTTTCACTCTATATTCATGACGCCTTTGGTCACCATACCTATTCACTTGGTGAGGAGGTCAAATGGTTTTTGGGCAGGTGGTTTCTATACTTTTTTTGTCATCTCCATAGTGGTAACTGCCTTGAATTGATCAGTGCGTTCTAAAAATGGCATTATTTACTTTTGTCCATTTTCCATTTTATCAAAGGGTTTATCTCCACCAGTACTTAACTTAATTGCACCAACGGAGATGATTACCAAATACTTTTGTATTGTATTGAACTCTAAATCCTCATCAAGAGAAGTGAACATATTGGCTTATTGGTTCCTCCACAGCACTTAGCAGAGTGATGTATACCTAATAAAAAATCAATTAGTATTTACTTATTACAGTATTTTTTTAATATGCAGGTGGTCCCAAAATCTTAGTGCGTTTTAAAACCATTAAAGCTTTGATACTTAAAAAATCCATGCCTGTGGAGTGGAGCCAAGATGGCAGAGAAAAGTCAGTGACTTGCCTGAGCTCTCCCTAAAATCTCTCTGAACACCTTTACATAATGCCATAAAACAATTCCTGGAACAACAGAACCCACAAAAGGACAGGGTAAAGACAGTGAAAGACAGTGAAAGACAACTTAGAAGGTCATCAGGAAAGATCTGTCACACCTGGGTGAAAGTGAAGCACAGTCCAGCTCAGGCCGTGCCAGCACTGACCCAGCCCAAGCAAACGAGGAGCAGGCCTTGGGAGTCATTGAATCAAAAGTGGCAGAGCTCTCAGCCTACAGTCAGAAAGAGATTACAGGGGTCTCCTTTCTATCACTGAGGCAGCACTCTGTTGCTTTACCCATACTCAGAACTGGGTCACAGTTCTGGGGTGAGGAGGAGTACTAGCATAGTGGAGCTCACAGCCACAGTGAAACTGGGATCCTTTTCACAGTTCTAGGGCAGAAAAGAGTGCTTCTGGTTGCTCATAGACCAGACCCCATGCAAGGAGAGCAGTAAACACACCTCTCCTTAGATCATACCACCTTGGAAGAACTGAAAACTTACAGGTCCTAGAAGCATCTCTGAAAGCAACTGCACAAAACCCCTGAAGCTTGGGACAATGTGGCCTCCATCCTGAGAGCAGAGCCTTACTTTATCAAGTCAAGAAATAGGCTAGGAAAATAAACAAACAACAGAAAAAATCAGACAATAGAAAGTTACTATAGTGACAAGAAAGATCAAAACATCTACTCAGAAGAAGATAACAAAGTCAAAGCTCCTACTTCTAAAGCCTCCAAGAAAAATATGAATTGGTCTCAGGCCATAGAAGAGCTCAAAAAGGATTTTGTGAATCAAGTAAGAGAGGTAGAGGGAAAATTGGGAAAATAAATGAGAGTGATTCAAGTCAACAGCTTGGTAAAGAGGGCACAAAATAAAAACTCTGAAGAAAGTAATACCTTTATAAACAGACTAGGCCAAATGGTAAAAGATGTACAAAAAGCCAGTGAGGCAAAGAATGCCTGATAAAGCAGAATTGGCCAAATGGAAAAAAGAGGCACAAAAAATTCACTGAAGGAAAAAACTCCTTAAAAATTAGAATTGAGTAAATGGAAGCTTATAACTTTATGGAACATCAAGAAACAATAAAACAAAACCAAAAGAATGAAAAAAAGAGAAGACAATGTCATATCTCTCATTGGAAAAACAACTTACCTGGAAAATAGGTTGAGAAGAGATCATTTAAAAACTACTATGCTACCAGAAATCCATGATAAAAAAAGACATCATCTTTCAAGAAATTATCAAGGAAAACTGCCCTGATATTCTAGAACCAGAAGTTATAAAAGAAATTGAAATAATTCACCTGTCACCTCCTGAAAGGCATCCCCAAATGAAAACTCCAAGTAATATTATAGCCAAATTCCAGAGCTCTCAGGTCAAGGAGAAAATATTGTTAGCACCCAGAAAAAAAAAATCAAGTGTCATGGATTTAGCCGCTTCTACATTAAAGGATTGGAGCATTGGAATATGATATTCCAGAGGGCAAAGGAGCTAGGAAGAAAACCAAGAATCACCTGTCCAGCAAAACGGAGTACAATTCTTCAGGGGAAAAGATGGACATTCAATGAAAGAGAATTTTCAAGCGTTCTTGATGAAAAGACCAGAGCTGAATAGAAAATTTGATTTTCAAATATAAGACTCAAGAGAAGCATAAAAAGGTAAACAGGAAAGAAATCATAAGAGATTTAATAAGGTTGGACTGTTTACATTCTTACATGGGAAGATGATACTTGTAACTCATAAAAACTTTCTCATTATTTGGGCAGTTAGAAGAAGTATATGTAGACAGAGGGCTCAAACGTGGGTTGAATATAGAAAGATGATATCTTTAAAATAAAATTAAAGTGTGAGAGAGGAATATATTGGAAGAAAGGGAAAGGGAGAGGCAGAATGGACTAAATTATCTCACATAAAAGAGGCAAGAAAAAGTTTTTACAATGAAGAGGAAGAGGGGATAGGTGAGGGGGAATGAGTGAACCTTAATCTAAACAGAATTGGATCAAAGAGGGAATAACATATGAATGCAATTGTGTATAGAAATCTATCTTATCCTACAGGAAATAGGAGGGGAGGGGATAAGAGAAAGGAGGGGTGATAGAGGGCAGAACAGATTGAGGAAGGGGGTCGTCAGAAGCAAAACACTTTTGATGAGAAACAGGGTGAAATGAGAGAGAGAATAGAATAAACAAGGGTAAAGGGAATAGGAGGGATAGAAACACAATTAGCAGTAGTTACTGTTAAAATATTTTGAAGCTAGTTCTTTGATAAAGGCTTCATTTCTTAAACATACAGAGAACTGAGTCAAATTTATAAAAATAAGATCCATTTCCCAATTTACAAATGATCAAAAGATATGAACAGTGTTCAGATGAAGCAAGCAAAGCTGTCTAAAGCATATAAAAAATGCTCTAACTTACTATTGATTGGAGAAATGAAAATTAACATAATTCTGAGGTTAGATTGGCTAATATGACAGAAAAGGAAAATGACAAATGTCAGAAGGGATGTGGGAAAAATGAGACATTAATGCATCATTGGTGTAGTTGTGAACTGATTGAACCATTCTGTAGAGCAATTTGGAACTATGCCCAAAGGGCTATAAAAACCATGCATACCCTTTGCCCTAGGAATACCACTACTAGGTCTCTATCCCAAAAGAGATAAAAAAGAAAAAGGAAAAGGACCTATATGTACAAAAATATTCATAACAGCTCTTTTCTGAGGACAAAAATTATAAATTGAAGGGATGTCCATAAAGTGGGGAATGCCTGAACAAGTTATGGTATGTGATTATGATGGAATCCTATTGTACTATAAGAAATGATGAGCAGGATGTTCTCAAAAAACCTAGAAAGACTTGCATGGACTGATGCAAAGTGAAATGTATGGTGCACAAGGTAACAGCAATACTGTAAGATGATCAGCTGTGAATGACTTAACTATTCTTAGCAATACTACAATCCAAGCCAACTCTGAAGGACTTATGGTGAAAAAAAGTTATCCATCCCCAGAGAAAGAACTGATGGTGTCTGAATACAGACTGAAGCATATTTTTTACTTTATTTTTCTTGAGATTTTTTAATCCATTTTTTTTACAACATGTCTAATAGGAAAAAGTTTTTCATGACTACACAGGTACAACCTATATCGAATTGCTTACCTTTTCATTGAGGGGGTGGGTGGGAAGGGAGGAAAGATAGAATTTGGAACTCTGCTTTTAAAATTAATGTTAAAATTTTTTTCCTGTGTATCTGGGAAAAAATAAAATACTAAATATTTTTTTAAAAATAGATTCGTTTTCCTCCACAAAAGAGATAAAATAGTGCCTCTGGGCAAACACAGAACCACGAAAACAAATAGGAGTAGGGGCAGAACAGGGTTCCTCCTGCGACAATCTGAGAAGACCTGAAGAAAAATCCCAGGACTAGATTTCCTCCCTGTGAAGAGTAAACACCTCTAAGCTAGGGTCTGCTTTAGGAACAAGTGGCAAGCTGATTAAATAACAAATGGCAAGCCCTGGGGTTAACTGGGTTGGGAAGCTGCCTCCTCCATGCCACAGGAGCTTTTACACCTGGGACCATAAGAAATGAGTGAGGGGAGTTGGGCCTCTGACCTGGGGAAGATCTAGGGAACCTGTGGTGACAAGGAATGCCAGACCCAGTTGTGCTGTGGAGAGTGGTGGATGAGAAAGAACCAGCACAGTCTTGGTGAGTGCAGAAGCAGTGGGGTGGGGAAACCATTGGCTGTGGGCACTTATAGGAGGCTGGAGGTCTTCATTTCAGTTCAAAGTGAGAGGGGAGAACTGAAGAGGATCAGAGGCTAGAGGCACCATCCCCCATACCCCAGGACTAGAGGTGATTATAAAAACTAAATTATTACCAAAAAAAAAAAAACCACAGACAAAGGAGAAAGAATCCAACCATAGAGAGCTACTATGGAAATAAAGAAGACCAGGGTTCATCTTCAGAGGAGGATACTGAAGCAAAGAAACCTTCTCCTACCCCAAAGAATAATGTCAAATGGTCCCCTGCCCAAAAAGAATTCATTGAATAACTTAAAAAAGACTTTAAAATCAAATGGGAGAGATTGAGGAAAACTCAAAAAGAAAAATAAGAATAATACAAGAAAAATAAGAAAATTATAACAAGAAATTCAACCAATTAGAAAAGGAGATTTAGAATCTTAAGGAAGAAAATGACTCCTTGAAAATAAGAATTGGGCAAGGGGAAGCCAGAGAAGTTATAAGAGATGAAGACATAAAAAAAAATAAAGAATGAAAAAATAGAAGAGAATGTCAAACATTTTGTAAGAAAAACAATGAATCTAGAGAACAGAGCAAGAACATAAGAATAATTGGACTACCTGAAAGTTCTAATCAAAAAAAGAATCTTGATATAATAATACAAGAATTAAAGAAAATTGTCTTGACGCATTAGAACAAGGGAGGCAAGTAGAAACAGAAAAAAAAAATCCACTGATCCCCACCTGAAAGAGGTCCTACAGGAAAACTCACAGGAATACTATAGCTAAATTCTTAAACCCCCAGATCAAGGACAAAATATTATAAGCAACAAGAAAAAAATTATATATGCTAGATTAGAATCACACAAGACCTAGCATTGGCGATACTAAAAGATCTCAGGTCTTGGAACGCTATACATTGAAGAGCAAAAGAACTGGGCCTCCAGCTGACAATGTCATACCCAGAAAAGATAAGCATAATTCTGAATGAAAAAAAGTGTATATTTGATCAACTGTCAGATTTTCAGGACTTGTGTTTAAAAAAAAAACAACCCTGAACTCAATAGAAGATTTGACATACAGGAGCCAAGAGAAATATAACGCAAGGGACCATACTAAAAAGAAAATATGAAGGATAGGTCTGTGAACTTGGACTAAGAAGATGCTGGTTCAACATGATTTCACCTGAAAAGCATGCTATTTGAAGGTATGACTGATGAAATATTTGGAATGAGAAAATGTGCATTTTAGGAATCTGGAACAGAAAAGAAGTCCAGGATTTGAAAAACCACAATGCAAGGGAAAGGATCAATGGGTAACCATCATCAGAAAAAGAAGACAAATTCTCCAGAAATATCACAATAAGAATCAGATGCTTAAGTAGGAATAAAGATTAGGTATATACATAGAGTTGGGTATCCAAAAGGAATCTTGACAAGGCTCAGGGAGTCCTATTCAGAAATCAATAAAGTCTTTATCAGGCCTAATTGTTAATCAGGAATTAGTAAAGTATTAATCATCTACTAAGCTGAATGTCAAATGAAGCTAAAAGTAAGTGACCTTGAGTAAGTTATTTCATCTTTGACAATTTCCTCAATAGAAAATGCGGACATTTATTAAATGCCAATTACATATGTGGAATTGTGCTTATGTCTAGGTACCCAAAACCAAAAATGAACAGTCCCATACCTTCAAGAAGCTTGCATTTTATGGGGATACCTCCCAGGTTTTTTTTTAAAAGGGAACTAAAAGTTTAGGTAGGAGTTCTTTCACCACCATAACTAATCAGAGGATTACAGATACATTTTTACAGCTAAGAAAACCTCAAAACAACAACAAAAACAACAAAAACCCAAAGGCATTAAAAGGAAAAAAAAAACAGAAAAAAACTTCTATGCTTAATTAAAACAAGAACAATAAAAGCCCTTTGGTTCTTAAAGCTATGCTAAGACTTTTGGGACACCATGTTTCTCATTGTTAGTAACGGAAAACAACAAGAACAAACCTCAGATCATGAATAAGACTTTGTGGTTAATTTGAAGGAGAGACATTTCCTGTGCTGCTTCCTTTGGGAAGAGGATAGTGTATTATGCTTGGGTGTTTGAACTCATACAGGTACTACTGGAAGTCTGAAAGGTTTTGTTGAAAAATCAGTTTAGAATGCTTATCTGTATTTTATAGTTCTCTTCTAAGTCAACATGAATCTTTGAAAAGTAACTCTCAGAATTTTTACTGATGCATGGAATTCATGGAATTTTTTAGGTTCCTGGTTACAGAGACTTTTTCCTTAAACATTACCCAAGGAAAATTTATTTTGTTTTAGCATTTGAGACCTTTCCAACTATTTAATTAATTTTTTCAGACACTTTGGTTTTCTTTTTACCATTACAACATTTGTGAACAACATCCTCTCAGGCAAGACAAATTTGACATGCTATTAATTAACTTATCCTCTTGGCAGCCGTACATTTGGACACGGCGACATTTTCAGTGATGTAAACCAATAGGAAAATATTTCTATTAACTTTTCTTTAAATTTTGTCCCACTACAAGAACTCGCAACTGAGCCAATGATGTTGCCTCACTCTAGAATAGGATTATAGCCTGTCAGAGCTAAAAGAAATATTAGAGATTGTCTAATTTACCTTCTTTCCTTCCTACCCTCATTTTAGATAAACATTAACTTGTGGGGAGGGGGGAAGTGACTTATTCTCTTTTACGGATTTCCTCATATAAAAGAATTATGTTTTAATATTTTGATAATGTAGATGAAAAGAGAATAATCTATAGTTTTTTTTATTTACAGGCTGACAAAAATCCATTGTAAAGACAAATAAGCTTTCAATGACATCTGTGTGCATTTCCGGTTGAAGTCATCAGGAGTACTAACTTCTTACGCAAGTGCCAGTTGGATGAGAAATTGATTCTTTACATTTTCTGAATCAAGGACTTTCCACTTATTAGACAAGGCAGGCTTGGAAATGTGTAAGACATATGTGTGAGATACAAAGGGGAGTGTTTTAATTATACCAGATAAGTTTTAGTTGTATTGTTTTTATGAATAATGAACAGAACCACTAAAAGTGGGCCTAGTTAGGACTGATACTGTCTAAATATTCCCTTCCTACCCTTGCTAGACAACTTGCATCCACATGTATTTTACATTCCCAGTGTTGGATTTTTAATAACATAGACATGATTTGCCTAGTTAATTCCTTTTTATAGACTAGAAATCATAGTTCTAAGTCCCCAAGTAAGATCTCTAGGGAGGAAATAGTTGTTGAGCAGAATCATAGACTCTCAGAGGGTACCAGCATCTTTCCCATATCTGAGGTTCACAATCTTGTAGTCATCCTTGACCTTTCCCTCTCCTCCCTCGCATCCAATTAGTTGCTAAGTATTGCTAATTTTACTTCTGCAATATATGATGTATCTTTTCCCCACTTTCAACGTACACTGCCATCACTCAAGTTCAAGATTTCATTAGTTTTTCATATGATTATTGCACTAACTTCCTAGCTAGTCTATCTCAAGTCTTTCCCTCATTCAGTTTTAAGTTTGCCTATCTCTTTTAAAAATTATTTGTGATAATGGTGTTCATCCAATTTTTTATCCGTTTTGTTATAAGGTATAACTGAGACAATTAGATGGCACAGTGAATAGAGTATTGAAGGTGGGGTAAGGAAATCATAAGTTCAAATCCTATCTCAGGCACTTACAAACTGTGTGACTCTTTTAATTTCTTTCTGCCTTGGTTTCCTTCTCGGTAAAATCATAATTTCACCTACCTCACAGGTTTATATATGTAGATAACATGAGCTAATATGTGTAGAAGGCTTTGTAAACCTTAAAACGTTATATAATAGTGATAATAGCAATTTATTAATATTGTCACTGTTATTAATTTGTTGAATTGGAATCACAAGGACATTTTCAATGACCTCTTCTTCAGCTTTTTTCCTCTTCAGATCTTAGGGGGTGCTTAATAAGTAATCGTTGATTGACCAATAGTAGCTCCTAGATTTCGTCTTTCATCTTGTTTAGTCTAAGCTTAGGGAAGACTTTTTTTTTTAAAAAGAATCTCCCTTCATTGGTTGTCAATACTTTGTTGTATAACTCGAGGGTTGGGAGTCGCATTAACAAAAGCCAGTATGAAGCCCTTGCCTACAACTGGTGAGTTTCTATATGTGATAGCACTGGTACATAAAAGAAGCATACATGCCTTGAATGTGTTTCATTCACAGTTATGTTTTGCCTATTTTAGTGGTCAGTGTCATTTCTAGATCGTAGGCCATAAATATTTATGAATTGTTGTGTCATACTTTCCTTTTTGTGATAGACAAAAAGAAATCCCATTCATTCTGTTTCTGTTTTCCTCTTTTTTCATTCAATCATTCATTAATTCATATCAAGCTGCAAACTAATCACAATGGTTTTGAGAAGGACCAGACTGTAAACTAATAACACACACTTAGATTCGTAAAGGTAATTTCACTGCTCTGACCAGGGTGCTAACCCTATCAATGACATTTTCAGAGGCCAGTGCTTCAGCGTTCCAGCTAGGCATTCACATAGAGGTATTCACAGGGCATAGAGTCTCTACAGTATATGGAAGGAGAATTTGGCTTTGAGACATTATTATTATCAGTATGCTACTTTTATTATCTTATTCTCATATTTTGGTTGGATGTAGATAGAGGTGGTTTGGGGACAAGTTGCTATCCTGCCATTATCCTTGCAGTTTTGACCATCTCCTTCTCAGCTCCACATCCTTGCTATCTGTGCCAGAGACCATTCTCTTAAGGAATTTCCACCCTGGGATCGTATTGCCCTGAACTGGTGACTGCCTGTTCGGAATCTCTATTGCAGGAAAGCCTTAGCCATATTTCATCACTACATACTTTTCAATTATTTCTTCTACAGCCTTTCCAAACTCCTTGCTTCCATTTCTGTAACTTTTCCCATTCCTAATCCTCCTTTAGTTCTGGAGTTATGAGGCATTGTTCTTAGAAAGGCACTATCAATCCATTCTCCTATGGCATGACTAACCATCAGTGTAGCTTTCAGGACCAAAGTCTGATCACTACTCCTCTGTGTTATTGTTGTACTTAAATCTTTATCTTTTTGTACTTATATCTTTACTTTTGTACTTTTATCTCCAACACAGTTCTTGGTACATCCTAAGGCTTAATAAATGCTATGAAAACTCATTCATTATATTTAATGTTCTATGAATTATAGAATAATAAAATTATCAGGACATGAGCTTATCTATTGGTTCTCTATATTCTGAAAACTTTCCATTTCACAAAGATTATGAATATTGGTACAGTGATGAGTATTTTGGTATTAAAATGTTGTTACATTATTTTTATTATTATATCATCTTTATTTTAGTATTCCAAAGATGATATAGAAAAAATTAATTTTAGTTAAGAGTTTCAGTTGTGTTTTGTCAATACAATGCTGCTATCAGAATCAATACTTGATGAATTATAAGACCTATGCATTTTAAGTACCGTGAAGAACAAGACCAGGCAATTTTTGAATATCACTAACCTAAATAGTTTTGCAAGTGGCTATGATAAAAAATAGAGTGCCTACTATTCAGATTATGATATGAAACTGGCTGAACTCATCAAATAAATCCATCAATGCTTATATTTTGGACATATACAATAGATGAATGATAAACTAGGCCAAAATTGAATGGGGGGAGAGAATAGATCTGTGTTCTTGGGGGGAAATAGAGCTGATGATGTTTATAGATTTATTGAGGAAGAATTAGCCAATTTGGGGTTAGAACACATTGGTATTTTTTAACTTGCCCCTTTTCTGTTGGTGCAGATAAATAAGCATATAAAGGAAAGTTTCCTTACCACAGGGCTTTGATCTTATAGGATATTTTGTTAATGACACAAGGCAAGAGTACTAGGAACTTTCTTAATTCAGACAAAATAAAATGGATTTAATATAAAGTTAAAATATGCTGTTATTTAATAGATTTACTGACCTGAATGAGGATCTGGCTATATGGAATCTGAAATTTAAAACATTTCTATATACCCATCATAATTTCTAGAATTAATAAAAATTACTTATAATACTCTTTTTTTCTCTCAAGGGAAAAGACAAAGTTTATTAAGGGTTTGCCATAATGGGTTGTCTTAAGAAATCCCACCCTTTGTGACACCTGTTTCCACAAGTGGGCCAGATTCAACCTACTGAGCTAGATGGAATCTGAGCACCTTCATGGAGGCAAGATAGAGATTATATAGACAAAGATTGTGGGAGGGATTGAGGGGTGGTCTGGGGTGACTAGAGGAGGGGTTTAGGGAGGGACTTGAAGAGGAGTCTAAGGAGGAGCTTGATGGGACTGAGATGAAGTCAGACTCCACGGTGGGAAATAGCTGAAGGCTACATGGAGACATACAGACAATAGAGGGCTGGGGTACTCTTAATAATGATTTTGAGAGAGAGAGATACAATAAATTACAAAATGAAATTGAAGGCAAAGTTTACTATTATACAAGTGTTAATTTGACCTCCAGATCTATATCAGTAAAATTTCTGAACCAAAATAGAGTGAGCAATATATAGCATCAGGGTTACCTTGGAAGCAAGTGAGGTGAACATCTTTTCATCTTGAATATTTAGTGACTCAGAGGCGCTTTCAGGGTGGATGGTCAGAAAATATTTGAAAAATATTTGAGGACATCCAGGCTGGTCCTCTGCATCATGAACATATTTGCCAGAGACTCAACCATAGAACAGAGCAGTGAAACAGAGAGCTCCATTCTCTTGGAGGACTGAGCAGAGCCCCTAAAGAACTGTGATATGAAGTAAGGTAGCAAGATAAAATCTTAAGCATAGAGGGAAAGATAGGGACAAAATGGTAACCACTTCCTAGAATTAGGAACTAGGGTTAAAGAGGGTGCAAGGACAGATTGGGACCAATATTAAGAATAACTTGCAGTTAAGCCACATAAGCCATTGTGATTCCATAGGACTCCCTGGATTTTTCCAAGGGCTTAAGGTCTAACTATGGCTATAGGTGATGTTTACAGAGTGGAATATTTAGGACAGAACTAGGACAAGTACTACAGAATCACAGATGTGCACAAAGTAGTGGTAGAGACAATACATGGTATGGAAGTTCAGGAAATAAGGAGGTGATTATGAAGGCCTACAGTAGATCATGAAATCTTGGAGAAGGTGGGAACTGAGGGAATCCTTGAAGGAAAAGTAAAATTTAGGTCAGAAGAATGGAAGTAAGAAGATATTCAAGGTTGAAGGAACAGTGTGATAAAAAGCAAGAATGCAAATGGTAAATTTAGGGAACACTAAGAGTTCAGTTTAGCTAGAGCAGATGATGTGTGTAAGGATGGTGAGCCTTATGTGGCCAGAGCAAAGGCTTCATAGCGAGAAATACAGTTGGATGGATTTGATAGGGCCAGATAATGAGGGGCCTTGAAACTCAAGCAAAGAAATTTAGACTCAGGGAGGAAAGTCTGATTGGTCACCAAACCCTTTTAGGTTTTGGAGTGGATTAGATGCATTGAATGAAGAACTGAAGGTGTTTTCTGATGTCTCTAAAAATATGAGGGTCGGCTGAATCCTTTCCCACACTTGCCACACATACAGGGTTTTTCTCCTGAGCAGATGCTTATGAATACTCAGGATTTTTCTCTGAATGAAGTCTTTGGCACACTAACTATATTGACAAAGTTTCCCCCCTGTGCGAATCCTATGATGACTAGTAAGATGAGCTTTGGGTCAAATCCTTTACCACCGTCGTGACATTTTTAGGATTTCTCACTTAGGTGGATTTTTACAATCATACAAAAACTTACTTAATATTTAAATTCTTTATTACACTTATCATCTTTGTAAGGTGTGGGCTTGGAATTAAAGATGGAAGAGAGGCAAGAATCAAAGGTGGCTCCAGAGTTTTGTTTCAGGATAACTAGTCAGGATAGCCTTGTCAGGGATGAGGTATTAGTTTGGAATGGAAGACAAGAGGCAGTATAGTATAGCACACGTATCACTAGCTGAGGGACCAGGAAATCTAGATTTATTTCCAGCTCTGCCACTAACATGCTGTGTGACTCTGGACAACTTGATTTACTCCTGTACTACTCAGTCTCATCTGTAAAGTCAAGGAGGTGAACTTGATGGTGCCTTGTGGCTCAAACATTGCATAATTCTGGTTTTGGACATGTTGGGTTTCAAGTGGGAATGGATAATTTTTCTTAAATATTTTCTTTTCTCTGTTATAGGATAAGTCATAATTTACAAATGCTGAGTCCATGTCTGAATGTGGACACAACTGACCACATAGTGCTACACACATATGAGTAATGTTGAACACTTTGAAAACCAGAATATGATGATTACCTTTGACTTACCAAAGCCATTGACCTTTTATCTTTGTATCACTGTCAAACTTACAAAAGACTATGATGGGTCAAGTAAGTTTAAAGGCTTGACGAGTACCTTTGACCACCGGGTTATGAAATAGTGAAGACATTATTGAAATCCAGAGCATTTTGCACAGAATTGCTACCCTATATGATTTTATTAATCAAGAAACTTCAGAATAGGGACTTCTTATTGTTAATATTTTGTGAGATAACACTTAATAAGCTCATTTGATGGATTCACATATACTGTAGACACCACCTTTTGCAAACTTGTTCCCCCAGACCAACTTTATAAAATGGAAGGTTGATCAGGAAAGCTTCTGATAAATGAGTTATCACCTTCACCTCCACACCTCTGCTATCATTCAGATAATGATATCACAGAGTGTGCACCTTTGTCCCTACAAATGTGCTTCCATTGAGTTGACCAAGCACATGTGATCTAACTCTTTGCTGAGATGACCTGGGGAACTCTTGATTCACCCCTAGTGATTGGTGATTGGTGACTGAATGTGGCAGAGTAGGGAGTATGAGGAATGAGAAGACTAATTCTTGTTGAAAAAATCTCCTTACTCTGTACACTATATGGAGAACAATTTATACAATGACAATAACATTAAAGAGAAAGATGACATTGAAAGGCTTTAGAATTTTGGTCAATCAGTAATCTGACTGAATCAATGAACTATGAAACCAGAGGATTATAGCTAACAAGGTATTTTTATAGCACTTACTGTGTGCCAGGCATTGTGCTAAGCATTGTGCTAAACATTGTGCTAATAATTGTGCTTTACAATTATTATCTCATTTAATCCTCATGGCAACCCTGGGAAATAACATGAGGAAACTGAAGCAAACAGAGGTTAAATGATTTGCCCTGGGTCACAAAGCTACTGAGTGTCCAAGGCTGGATTTGAACTCAGGTTTTCTTGCAGATCCAGTATTCTATCTACTATGCTACCTAATTAAAACATAACCCTCAACTACTGCCAGAGTGGTGATAAACTTAAAAAAAAAAAGGGATTCATTTTCAGGCATGGCCAATGTGGGAAGTTGTTTTGCTGAAATATGTCTGTCTATGATGAACGTTTTTCTTTCTTTTTGTTCAATAAGTAAAAGGTAGTGAGAAAGATTATAAATGTATGTAAATAAACAGCTTTTGCTTTTTGTTTTTTTTTTAATTTTGAGGGTGTCCTCTCTTTTGGACTCTCAAACCTTAGAATTCTTTTCCAGTATTTTATCTCCTTTAATTTTTTAGGGGGAAGGTAGATTAAGTTTCCTTCTTTCCTTGCTCTCTTCCTTCCTTCCTCCCTCCCTCGCTCCCTTCCTTCGTTCCTTCGTTCCTTCCTTTGTTCCTTCCTTCATTCCTTCCTTCTACCCTGATTGACAATTACATCTTCCAGCAGAAGCAAATGAAAGTATGTACTTGTCTAGGCAAACTAAAACCAGGCCATAAGTTCCTTGACTGTCTTCTCTTGCTTTTTTATTTGAATAAATTAATGAAAAATAATTTATTTAATGCTTACTACTTACCAGGTCCTGGGAATACAGATACAAAAGCAAATATAGTACATTTAAATGAGGATAGGAGAACAATACACAAAATGATATGGTGACCAGAGAAGGAAACTTTGATCTAGAAGGTTACAGGGATGTGGAGGGGGCCATAGGCTAGTAGGTTGGTCCTTTTTCTGAGCACAGAATAGTGGCCAGCAGTACTAAGGAATGGAAATTTCTCATCTTGGTGGTTACCTAGTGAGTTGAAAGTTCTTACATGCAGGAGTTTAAGTCTATTAACCAGAAGGAGATTTCCATAGGAGCATGTTTTGTAGAGAAGAACAATTTCAGGATCAGGATCTGAAGTTCTAAAGAACTAACTATGTAGGAGTTCTGGAATTTGCCAATTCTCCATGATAATTACTGTTAATTTTTCAGACAAAATAGATCTTAAGTGAATATGAAATATCCGTTCTGCCATCTCATAGGCCCTTACTTTCTGGGATAGAGCACGTCTTTAATGGGAAATTTGACTGTCTTATGTTTCCTGTATTTATTCATGCATGTCTTTATATCCTTTGTGTCTTATGTATTTTATTTGGGTTGAAATATATTATGTCTCATGCCTGATGTCCGTGTGGTATTTTGAGTATTTTTGTGGGAGTGAATCCTGTCACTTCTTTTGGGGAAAATTCTAAGTATGAGTGAGGCATAATTAAGAGGACAATTATTAAGAGGACATAATTAAGAAGGGACAATGAAAAAGCACCAAATCTGAACTCTGAAGGCATTGGTTCACATCCCACTTCTAACCTTAAGTACCTGTGCAATCTTGAGAAATTCATGTAGCTTTTCTGAGCTGGAAATTCTTCCCTGACCTCTGGGAATCTTTCTAGTCCCATATCTATGATTTTACATGTATTTAGAGTTATCTGGATTTTTTTTTCTGGAATAGGGGTACAACCAGAGGGAGAAACTTGAAGCTTTTAGAGTCAGACCCATTCCTTTACTAGATTATCCAATGCTGGGGGTAATTTAGAAGAAAATGACATAATCAAAGTTCTTTAGAATAGGTCCAGCCCCTTATTGTAACATTCATTCTCTCATTAATTGCTAACCAATGAGAATTGATTGCTACCCTCAGAAATGTCCCTCTTCCAAGGGCATACAATCTATGAGCCCACTGCCATGATTGTCTTTGGAATTTGAGAGTGCCATTGACCTTTTATTAAAATGCTAACGTTATTAATAACATGACTAATTACCCAGAAGTCATGTCTCTCAACATGTTAAATGCTACAGTTACAAAGAGTTGGATACAACTAAAAACAACTGAACTGAAAACCTGAACATGTTTGTAGATTGTTGACCAGGACTTAGTGATGAAGGAGACTGGAGCTGTTTGAGGATTAAGGGGTGGCTGCTACAGAAAGGCCTTTAACTGCTATATGTACATGGAAAGAGTACTGAGATATGAGTAGAAGTATTAATATGAATGATATGTAGGGATATCTCTTCTTCTGGGGCAAGAGGAAAAGAGGAGTTACTAGTTGATGACTCCAAGAAGATTCGTAGTCAGAGAACTGAGGGAGTTCAATATTCTCAGTAATATAAACCCTAGGTAATCTACTGCAAATATGGGTATTGGGGAGGGGGTGGTGTCGTTAGTAGTGAGAAGAGAGAAGAAAGTTTGGAGCAGTGATTGTAGGGAATGTGATACTTTGGTGTTCGATGATTTCAATGGCATAAATACTTCTCCCCACTAATACAGATTGTAAATTTCTTTGTGCCTTAGGTTGCCAACAAGAGTTGCTATGACCATCACAAGGTGGTCCATCTTTTGGTAGTGTGCATTTTATCTTTTAGCTAGAAGAGCAGAAATATATATCATCAGATGTATACTTTAAACCTTTTTTTTTCATTTGGTACAGATGGTGGGAGCATTTACTAGGTTGGTATAACTTTTTAGAACCCAAAGTCACCTGCATGTCATGAAGAGGCATTGGAGTGGTGTTTTAATTGAGATTCTAATATATTAATGACATTTCAATAATACTCTTGCTTAATACGATTTAAGGTTTCTTTTTTCCTTAGCATTCTCAGTTCTTAGTACAGTACTTTAAACATAGTAGATGTTTAATAAATTCTTGTTGGTTAGATTGGAATAGATTTTATTGATGTGAATGCACCCTCTAATAATGCTGATTGTGACCCATCAATACTTGCCTATCATTTGAAGCTCTTATCCATATCCTTACATAAAGTCCCCACAGCAGGATGACCCTATGTGCTGGGGAGGGGGATGTTTCTCTATATCTCTTGAATTCAAATGATTGCTGAAGGAGTACAGGGCACACAGCTTACTAGATGTTACCTGACCATCTTTTCCCCCCACCTCCAGTCATTTATTTCTCTATATCCTCACTGCAGCATTTTTGATCAATCCTTTGTAATGTATTATAGCCTCCTCATGAGCACCAGGCACCTTTCTGCATTGCCCTTTGGGTGATGTTTAAATTTAATTCTTTTGATTTTATGGTATTATTTATTATAAACAAAATATGGATCAAATACTTATAGTGCCATTGCTATCATTATTTCATCCTGAAAACATCCATTGCTACATATTCAATAAGTTCTCTTAGATCATGAAGGTATACAGTTGAAGAAGATGTTTATGAAGTAATCAAAAATATTCAGAAGGTTGGATACTAGATAATGGCAAGTGTGAGGGAAGAAAAGTTAGCAAATTTCCCAAATTGTGCTTTTGTTTGGCCTTTAATTAGCAAAGTAAGTAGTTTATTTCTTAAATTGCGTGACTAGGGCTTTTACTTTGATTAAAATAATTAGTACATAAAAATTTTGCTTAGGCAGATTCTCTGTTCTAAAATGCAAGATATGTGAAGTCTCTAAACACTTTCATTTGTCAAAAGTTATTATAAAGGCGAAAAAGCTCTTAATTGAAAAAAGCAGGTTATTAACTTAGGAATGGAAGTTAAAACAAAATCTTATTTCTTGAATTTGCAGATAATTCTTCTCTAATTATGAACATTAGCTATATCATTAGCTGTAACTTAGAATTTACTTGGACTTCCCTTTCATAATATATAGATTTATTTCATTATTTTCATGAGTCTGACTCAGTGGGCACTTCCTCCAATGATACATATCACAACTTATCCTGTATTTTTCTTGCCTTCATATTGTATAGATTCCATTGGAACACATGGTCTATCCATTGCTTTTTCTTTGCTGTCCCCGCAAGTTTGAGCTACACTCTTTTCTGGTTCTCTGATAATATTATAGATACATTTCTTTTCTGTAATTCTTGGTTGCTAGTGTATGGCACCATACTCGTGCTTGTCATGTTCTTGCATATTGTCCATCTATTTTAATTCTTCAGATTCTATGGCATTCCCAAAGGCTATTCAGCCACTCCTTCCTCTTGTTCAATTTTGGGCCTAGCTGTTTGCAAAGTCTGTCCAAGATAAACGTATGGATGTGCTAACTGCATGGGTTGTATGTTTAATATTTATCAATCTGGACTATAGCCATTCATCATCCACTTGGTTATTACCATGAGAAAAGTTGGGTGGAAATATTTTGATTGATTATGTACATTGATTAGAAGGAACTATAGTAGTCTAGGACTATAGTTCCTCATAGTTCCTGTCCTGTCCGTAGCATGTGTAAAACTTTGCCATCTATCAGGGATACTTCTTGCATTGCTACCTTTCCCTGGATAACATATATGATGGTAGCAAACACACTCTGCTCTTTTATACATTGCTTGATATTAATTAGTAGAAGGACATTGGCCAAATTTATTATTGGATGGATCTACTCTAATTATAATTAGATAGACTTCATCTAATTAGAATCCATTTAAAAATCATTTGATTAGTTTTGTACCCACCCTTCTTTTAGGGCATTTCTAACACCAAATTTTGAAACTGAATGTCAAATCCAGAATTCTCATGAAATCATGGAACACCAGTTTCAGGCATTACAGTATAACATTTCTACTCTTTTGATCAGTCTGGAAACTGAGGCAGTAGTGAGGAGTACAGCTGTAAAATGAAATCTCCTTTAAAAATTAATACCATAAAAAATTAATAACCTAGAAATAGTTGATTCAATTCCACCAAGCTTGTCAATAAGTGTTTCCTTGGGAAAAAATGTGGACGACATGTGTAAACCCAGCTTTTAATCAAAAAGTTACAATTTATGGGAAAGTATTTACATAATTTCCAGTAATATTTCAAATTCCTGTGGTCAGGATGCTTATTGTTAACAGTTTTTATTAACAATTCTACTCTTACATTTGCAAAAGCTGTTTTTACAATCTGGGTCCTAGATGAGATATTTTCCAGTCTTTAATTACTCTTTGTGCTTTAAGGTTGCAATTATTTTCATTTTACTCCTGACTGCCATTTCTTTTATAAACAATGTTGTCTGCATTTCATTTGTTTTCAGGATTGAGTGAACTTTATTTATATTAAAATGCAATCCTAGTTGTCAGTCAATTGAGTAAGAAAATTCAGTTATTCAGATATGGGTCAAAGGTGGCATGCATGATGATTTCAGTGTTCCAAAGCAAAATTGCAATCATTGTTTTTGGGGTCTCATCTGCCTTTATATATTCTTCTCTTTCTTCCCTTATAACACAAATGCCCAGTACCCATGGGTTGTTCTTTTTTAGTTTTAAAGCCCTCTAATGTGGCACTTCTCACACTTAGGAAATGAGAGTGCTTTAAATGTGTCATACTATGAAACATGCATGAGGATGGGGCTCTTCCTTTGCCTGTTCTGGAGAGCCACATGTGTTTTGGCCTCTTGGTAATAGGTATGGGTGACCAGTGGCTTCTGGTTGGTTTCTGGGCTCTCATGTTTGGTGGATGTATGTGTGTACTCACATCACTTGCTTTCCCACTGGAAGGAGAGGATATAACTAATTATGATAGTAGAATTATATCAAAGAAAAGTGATAACTGAGCCAAGAAGAGTCATTGCTACACACGTCCTTTAAAAAAAGGTGCAGAGCATATGTGATCCACTAGTGTACCTCCCTAACTGGTTTTCTTGCTTCTTCTAATCCAACTTCTAGATACCTACTGAAAGAATCTTTTTAAAGTATAGACCTGCCCATATCAATCTCATTTTTCAAGGTCTTCATTGACTCCAAGATAACATGCAAACCACTCATCCTGGCATTTGAAGTCTTCCAAAATCTGGCAACAACCTCTCTTTCCACCTAACACTTTATTTTACAGGAACTCAGTATTCCATCTACTACCTTCCTTCATTTGTGTGACACTCCCTATACCAACAATGCACTTCCTCCTCATTTCTGTCTCTTAGTTGATAAACATCTATTATATGCCAGGCACTATTCAAAGTTGTCAGGATACAAAAAGAGGTAAAAGATAATCTCTGCCCTCAAGGAGCTCACAATCTAATGGGAGAGGCAACATGCAAACAAGTGTATAAAAACAAGCCATATACAGGAAAAATAGATAATAATTTAAAAAAAGGAAGAGACTTGAATTAAGAGGGGATAGGGAAATGCTTCTTGTAGAAGATGGGATTTTAGTTGACATTGAAAGGAAGCTAATGACGGCAGTAGGTGGAGATGAGGAGGGAGAGCATTCCAGGCATGGGGGACAGCCAGAGAAAATCCTTGGACTGTATTGTTCAAGGAACAACAAACAGGCCAGTATCCTTGTTTTTAAGAGTTTGTGGCCAGGACTAGGGGGTAATGAGACTAGAAAAACATAGGGAAGCTAGCTTATGAAAGGCATTGAACATCGAACAGAGGATTTTATATTTGATCCTGGAAGCAATAGGGAGCCACTGGAGTTTATTGTATAGAGTAGAGAGGGTGCTGTGCTCAGACCTGTGCTTTGGGAAAATAACTTTAATGGCTGAGTGGAGGATATATTGTAGTGGGGAGAGACTTGAGGCAGGTAGACCAACTGACAGGCTATTGCAATAGCCTTCCAAGTGAAGTAGTATGGTGAGAGAAGACAAGAGGGTTCAATACAGAACCCTGTTTGACATCCATAACTAGAGAGCACGATCTGGATCAAGGTCTAGCAAAGGAGACTGAGGACCAGTTGGATAGGTAGGAAGCGAACCAAGAGAGGTTCAAAACAATGGTGTTTTGAAAATGTGGAGAAGAGAGTGTCAGGGAGAAGAGGGTGATCGACAGAGTCAAAGTCTAAAGAAAGCTTGATGAGAATGAAAAATAAGAAAAGGCCATTGGATTTGGCAAGTAAGAAAATATTGGCAACTTTGGAGACAGCAATCATAACCCAATGATGATTTTGGAAACCAGATTGTAAGGAGTTAAGAAGAGATTGAGAAGAGAGAAAATGGTGGCATCTATTGAAGATGACCTTTTCAAGGAGTTTGGTCACAAAGGGCAGAAAAGATATATATATCAAAAGAGGCAAGGTTTTCAGCTGAAAGGGTGGGGGAAGGTGGAGCCATGGAAGGTATGAGAAGGTATGAAAAGCCTTAGAGGAGCCACTGTAGAGAGTGGGATAAGGGACATAATGATTCAAAAAGAGAAGTTTAGAGGAATTGCCTAGAAGCAGCAAGGGACTGATTGAGATTGTGTAACATAAATTTGTAGTGGATTCAGTCAGAATTGTGGCATGATTTTCTCCACCTATGTTCAGCAGCACATATGTAGGAGTGAAGACAGTGGATGACAGGAGTCATTTCAGGCTGAAGCTTTGCAAGGTGTGTTTGATGATATAATAAGAATGTTATGGGGCAGCTAGGGGGTGCAGTGAGTAGACCACTGACCCTGGAGTTAGGAGGACCTGAGCTCAAATCCGGCCTCAGACACTTGACATACTTACTATCCATGTGACCTTGGGCAAGTCACTTAACCCCAATTGCCGTGCCTTTCCACCTGCAAAAAATTAAAAAAAAAGAATGTTAGTGACTAAAGAGAAGAGGATGGTGCAGAATTGATTCACCAAGTGGTCAAGGTGGGGAAAATAAAAGACTGACTAGTGCAAGAGTGATAGTCTGGGTGAGAACTGAGGAGTCAAGGGATTGGAGTCTGTAGTGTGGAGAAAGAATAAAGTTGGGTGAGAGAAGGTGGGGGGGTGGAGAGAAAAGGGGAGAGGTATGGAAAGTCAATCAATTATCATTAGATAAGGAGATTTCACAATTCTTGAAAATTAATGTTGTACATCTGTGGGTGATGACAAGATAAAGAGCATGACCATCTTTGTGTGTTGCTGAGGTGTGAAAGAGGAGTAGGTCAAGTGAAGTGAGTAGGCTGGGGAAATGAGTTGTTAGGGTGCTTCAGGGAGAGACATTATGTACATTGAAATCCCCAGTATGAAGGAAGCAGTTGGGGAGGAGAACAAAACTGTGAGCTAGGAACTAAAGTCATTGAAGTAAGGACAGTGATATGGAGATTTGTAGATAGCAGCTACCAGGATTTTGACAGATATGAATAGCATGGATCTCAAGGGAGGGGGGGTTACTGAGTGATGGAGGTAGGATGAGATCCTAGAATTGGCAGTGGATCAAGGATTATTCCAATTCCCCTGCCAGTGAGGAACTGGTCTAAGAAGCATCTCTAAGAGTTTAACATGGGCTGGAGATCCAGTGTGGTACCAAATGGCCTATGTCTCATATTACCATTTTGACAGACAAACCCTGACTTGATACTTACTTTTGAGCTATTTTTAATAAACATCATCTTATAAAGGTGAAATGAACAGTTTGTCTCATAGTAAACATTGTTCTCAATGTGCGGTACCCAAATCTCTAGGATTTACCAGGTTATAAAGGGGATATGAAACACTTACATAATGGAGATGTATTCCTTTTCTTTCTTTCCAACCTCATTCCTTTGTTTTTTATCCACAAGTACTTATTTCTTTTATAATCTTATTGCCTGTCCCAATAATCAAGGTGTCTAGACCTAGCATACCCCCATAAAGCTCCGTTTCCATCTTCATCTTTCAGCAACTCTGCTTTAGTTGTGCTTTTTGTCATTACATTTGTAAATGTAAAATGAAGGTATCAACTAACAGTCCTTTAAAATTTTTAGTAAAATTTATTTTTTAAGCTGTGGTATTGGATTTGTGCTGGTCTATCAATTCAATTTGATGAGTTCCTCTTTGGACTTGGAATGCGAGCTAGCTGTCTGAGTTAAGTTGCAGTATCTGGATATGTTACCCAACACATGTAGAAGGTATTGAATCCATGGCATTGATTTCATTTACTTTGTGTTTTGAATTAGAGAATCTACTGGGTCATCTAGTCTTTAGGGATCTTATTCCCTGAAGTAGTACTAGGATTGACAAAGGAACAGCTGATAGAGACCTGGCAGTTTCTGGGTTCTACTTTCTAACCACAGAGGTCTGTCTCTGCATGCATATTCCTTAGACTCTTGCCAAACAGTCACTTAAAATTCAGTACTGAAAAGGGCTATTGAATAAGGGGTATATTCAGCTATGGTTATAGAATATGATATTTTAATGAATTTGAAAAAGATAGATTAGATTTTTTTCTTTAGAACCAAAACTAAAATAATTGAAGGAAGGGCAAATTCAGTTGAATAAGATGGGGAAGGGGAAAATAAGATAGAGAAAAATCACATGCATTATCCTGCCCTTCAGAAAATTCAGTTCTTGCCACCAAATATAAGGCAAGGGAACTACAATGAGTACAGTCCAAGTATGGGAGTCTAGAATTGACTGCCTGCATTCAGCAAGGCAAAACATGGGAATGACGGTTAAAATGAGGAAAAAGTGTACCTTCTTTGGAGGAAAGCCTGGCCACTCTCTTTGATGCTTGTCTGCCTTTCCCTTCACTATACTGCCCAGCTAGTCTCTTTGCCACATTGATCAGAGACCACACCTGGAAAACTTAAGGCTTTTGACTCTGGAACTCACTCCCTTGATTTGATTGGTTGGTTAGCTTCCCAATAGCTCACTACATCTAGGTATGCTTTTTGTTAAGGATATTCTGGCAAATGTGTAGCAAGCAGCTCTCAGAAAAATATATCATAGGACACACTTTTAAGTTTTAAGCATTGCTAATATTTTCCCCTCCCTTTCTTAAGTCCATAATTTGTAGCATTTGTCACATTTTAAGGAGAAAATACACTTAATATTTAACAATGGGTGCTCTTGAGCCAATTTAAGTTGGCTCTAGCACATCTCTGATTCTAGCCATGCTTTTTCTTTCTCTTCTTTCTCTTTATTTTCTTTCTCTTATTTCTTATAAGCCATAGGGGCTTACTTTCTGGCTTCATCCCTTCAACACCTCAGCCTCCTCCTGCACTACGCCATTCACAGTTCACCGGACCTTTGGATGGTCAGAACTGGTCCCAGATGCTGACTGCTATGATGTTTCCTTCAAACTTAGGGAAGTGTTTTCTACAACCCGTCCTCTCTGCCCACCTCCCCAACCTGCACAATGTCTTTTCCTGGTGTGCTATCCCAGTCCTTCTATTCCTTATTTCTTTGAATTGGGACCAGCAGTTTGAAGCCTTGCTAGTGTTGTAGAGTTGTTCACCCTGGCACTGGCAGTTCAGAGCTTTGTAGCACCAGTGCAATGGGGTTGTGGCCTCTGGTAGGCTTTTGTTCCTAAAAGGCTACAGCCATCCTGGCTGACTGTTGCAGCCAGGGTAAATTTCTGTAGCTTAGAGTCAGTGTCTCTAAGAGGAAAGAGGGAGGGGAGACTGGGACCAGGGCTGTAGGGGTGGGTTTTATTGAAAGCCCATGTCCTTGGACCTTCTAATGTAGCCTCAATGTTACTATGGTGGGAGGTGAGAGGGGGTGCTGAGTGAGCTCAGAGTCTGTAAGTCTCAGTTCATTTTTTCTAACCTTCTTTTGGATTCTGGGTGTCCTAGACCATGGAGACAGCTGAAGTTGCTTTATATTTGGCACACAATTTCTGTTTTGGAAATGTCTGAGTTATCATAGGGATCAGAAAAATGTTTAGTCCTCCATCTTGTTCATATGACCCCTTCACGTTTCTTCTTGACAACCACCTTGCAGTCACATGCATGTTTTCTTCCACAATTTCACCCTAGGCCCTTTCCAGTTCTGGAACCATAATCAAATCAATAATTCCATTGCAATTAGAAAGAATGTGTCTATCTACTTTCCTATGGCTCCACTCACCATTCTGACAACTTTCCAACACCTTTCCCTGTCCCTACTTCCCTAAATTTGTCTTGTCTCTCTTTTAGAATACAACCTCTTTGAGGACTGTTTTTGTTTTTATATTTGTGTCTTGAGAATTTATTCTAGGACTTGGCAATATAGTATTTAATAAATATTTTCATTAATTTGTCAAATTAATTTTGTTAATTTATAAATTAATTTGAAATTAATTAACTAATTAATTCTTTCATGCATAACAATTGTAACTCTACCTTTTTCTCCTTATAGCACAATCTGTTTCAACGCCCTCTGAAGGTCAGGGGGAATAGCGAAAGTTAATTGTTTAGACAAACAAAAATGAAAATGTCTCCTCTATGGTATCAATCACTGTAAACTGACTGACCACATGATTAATCACTTGTAAGTCAGTTTTGACTTGTAGGACAGATTGCTATTGTCAGTCTTTCTGAAAGTTTCTGGGAATGCACTGATTTTCAATGTCCAGTTCTATTTCAGATCAGTTTTTATCACCTGGATACTAAACACCCAAGCAGTTATTACAGAACCATTTTTTATTCTTCTTAAGTAGCAAGTAATTAATGTAAAAATGCATAGAATATATCCTTTAAAATATCACTAATGGATTGTGACAAAATTAAAATTGAAAGGTGTGGTAATTAATCTGGACTTAGAGAGAGATCTTATTTCTGCCAGCTTGTACATACAGTTTTCTAATTTGTTGCAGCTAATGTTTCTTTTCTTTGTAAGATTTGTACCCAATGAGCTACTATGGTAAGTCATATGGAGATAAGCAGAAAAAAAATCAGTGTTTATTGCTACAGTAGACTTGCCTTTCATTACTTTCTATTACTAAAAGTCCAAGTTAAGAAGATTGTATAACTAAGCTGATTTTGCTTTAACACTGTCATTTAAAATAATAATAGGTTAGAGAGACAATATGGCATAGTGGACAAAGGGCTGGGTTTACTTTCATGAAGATAAAAATCTCTCCTGACACATAGGAAAGAGAAGGGAGAAGGGAATAAGCATTTATATAGCTCCTACTGTGTGCCAAGCACTGCATTGTTGTTTTTTTAAAAATATTATCTTATCCTAGCTTTGTGACCATTAGACAAGTCATGGAATTGCTCAGTTCCCCAAGCAACTTTCTAAAACAATTTTCTTGACCTGGATCTTTAAAATTGATCCCAAGTTTGTAGACAGAGTTCAATGTTTCCATGATCTTGTGTAGGAAAAAAATCTTTATTTTCATCGACTTTTGGTTTTCCTTACAATTCTAGCAGATGTTTCTCTAGCTTATTTTTGAGCCTTAGAGGCAGCTAGTTGGCACAGTGGAGAGTGCTGGGATTAGTCTCAGAAAGACCTGAGTTCAAATATGAACTTTGACACTTACCAGCTGTATGACCCTGGGCAAGTCACTGAATCTCTGCCTCAGTTTCTTAAGTTGCAAAGTGGAAATAATAATAGCCCCTACTTTATAGAGTTATTGTGAAGATCTGATGAGATAACATTTGTGAATGGCATAGCACATATGACGTGCTTCTACCCTTCCCTATGTATTTTATTTTAGGAATTAAAGACATTCTGAGAAGATGCCCATAGGCTTTAATAGCTAACATTTGTAGCATGCTTTAAGATGTGCAGAGTACTTTTATATATGAACTCATTTGATCTACCAAAGGGGTCGCTACACAAAAATGTTGATAATATTATTTAGAATATTAAATATTCTGAGGCTGTGTTACAAAGGAGTTGCTGAGGTACACTAGTGGAGTGAGTTTCCAGATCATAAGTTTCCTAACACCAGTGGAATCACAGCACCAGGCTAATAATAATAGTGGCATAAGCACTAATGGCTAACATTTCTTTAATTGGATATGTCTACAAAACTCCTTTAACAATCCTGTAAGGTAGGTGCATCAAGTGTGATCAACCTCATTTTCTTTTATTCTTAAGTCTGGGCCTAACTTTGGAAGCTTCTCTCATCCCTTTTATATCTTTTAAACTGGAGATAGCAGAATTAGGATAAAGCTGGGCAGTCTCTAAATATCCCAAGGAAAAATAGGAGCATTTAAGGGAGCATCCTTTCATCTATCTGTGGATTACAGAGTGAAGAAGGCAAGAGATCTTCATCTGTTGCAATCACCTCAAGATCTGCTTCATGCCAGGTTTCACTTGGTAGTATAGTATATCTTCAGAGTCTGTTGATGTGTTTTTACGTATCATATCAAGACAGAACATTGGGGGCTGTTAAATACTGCCCCTCCCCAGTGGGATTGGATGGGAGGAGATAAGGGAATAGATACGAAATACATAGCCTGTAACGTATGTGAATTACTTGCTCTTCTGGAAAATTAATACTCTACTTCAGAGCTCTGTCTATCACATTCACAGTATGCTTGAGATTGCACAGGAGAGAAGGTAGAGAGAGACACTCTCCATGAAGTTGCACTTTGATACTCTCATCTCTGGGTGTCCCCAAATTCAGGCTGGCAATATTAATGTTATAATTCAGCTATAATAGCTGTTAAAAAGGTTTTCATTGAGTCTGAGTTCCAAATGATGGGTTTAGCAATGAATATTTGGAATGAGACCCATTTGGAAATTGTGGACTGCCTCTAGCATTTTTAAATAAACCTTTTTTGCTGTTATCTCCTTGTAAATCTGGAAGTACAAAAAATTACAATCCAAATAAAATTAGAACTCTATTCTTGGTTTGACCTAGAAAGAAATTTATATGAATTTTTAATTTATATATGGGCGTATTTTTGTAGTTCCAGAAAAGCTAAGTAACCTAAAATGAAATCCTCATTGTAACAAATTTGTAGCCACCCTATTAAAATCACATGTCTCCCATTATTATCTGTAACTAGGCACTTTGCCCCCTATTGCATGAAGGCCAAGTATGTCACTTTTATCGTCTTCTCCAGGGTTCTCTGGTACCCCTAAAGGGACTGGAGAATATCTGTAGTTCTCTGCCAATGGCTCCAACCCCCACTGACGATACATTTTGGAGGTATCCCAATCCTCACTGACGATTTTACTCCATGTTTTGGAGGTATCCCTGGCGGCCTAGTTCCATTTAGCCAGCAAAAGTTGGATTAGTTTTTATGAAGGAATGTTAATTTACTTCAACAAATATGCAATTTACCCCTACCCCCCACCCCAGCATGTGGGAGGCATAATTCCTCTCCCCCCTTACACCACCTCATTCTCTGGGGAGGGGATTAGGTTTATAGTTTAGTTCACTTCCCATATAGTACAATGGTAGTTCCAAGTCCAAACCTCCCTCCTACCATAGGCTCAAGTCTTAGGCCCCCCTGGCTTCTCAGAGCTTGACTTGTCAGATCAAGCTTGGTTTACTCATTTACTACACCAGAGAGTTGCTATTCAGACATATCTGTGGTGGCCCCTGAACTGTGGTTTTATTGATTACATACCTCTCTTAAAAGGAAAGGACTCAAAACAATCTGCAAGGACTAGTGTGCAACTCTTTGTTTACATTAATTTTGAAGGTTTACATGGGAAGAAAACTAGTTACCTTCCCTCACCTGCCCAGGGAATGGACCTTAGATATTACTCACTAACCTATATGCATGGAAGTTAATGAAACAAATAGCAAGGGCAAGAGAAGTCTTTCTTTGTTTATTAGGCCTATGATGTGTTTCTTTCTAGGCCCTACAAATGAGCAAAAGAGACCCAGAAATAAGAATTTAGTTGGAGAGATACCAGAAGATTTGGGACTAGAACAGAAAGAGAAACTTCACTAGGGGATGGGTGGAGAAAATACTTTTTACTGGAAAGGGACCAAACAGAGCATATAGGACTGAGGCCAGAGTTTTCAGGAAGCTTTAGTTTTGAGATCTCCCATGAGATGAGAGAGGTAATTAATTATAAGCTTAGACCTTGAAGTCCAAAGAGAAGAAGATGTCTTGAGGAAGGCATGTGTTTCTTATCCAGGGAAGCAAGAACAAGGGAATCTTGTAGCTCTGTGAGTTTGTTGGTAGAAAGGAAGGAAGGAAAGAAAGAAGAAGGAAAGGGAAAAAGAAAGAAAAAATGAAAGGAAGGAAGAAAAGGATTTGGGAGAGAAATTAATCATTTTCGTCATGGCTCAAAGACATTGAAATTACAGGCACTACAATCCCAGAAGCTGTCATGAAGTACAGCCCTTAGTGTACCTTCAACTGAAAGAACTCTGGAAGGATACTCTCCCATCCTCACCCCTATTATCTAATGGTTTCTAACCATCAAATGATCTCTTAATCAACGGAGGTTCTGTAGAACCATTCTATCAGGATCTCTGGACTTCTTGGAAACTTTTTGGAGGAGTGGGATAGAGTCTCTAGCAGCAGCATTTTATCGCTCATTGCCATAGGAGCAAAGGAGCACCCTAGCTTTATGCCTAGCAAATTAAAAGTATTCTAGCACAGTCTTCAACCAGGTATGGTTAGGCTGAGGTCACAGGAACTGGTAACCTTGCCAATACCTATCCTTTATCTCTTGCCCTGGGTTTATTGTTCTGTGGTTGCCTATCTCCAATAAAGGGCAACTAGGTTACCCCACTACTTTAATTCTTTAATTAATATTAGCTAAGTTAATATTAATTAATTAAACTGATAAATTGACTACTTTACTTCACATTCCTGAGGAGCAATTCCATTTTTGGCTAAAGTGTTCTTCTTCTTCTTCTCTAGAGAGTATAGGAGGAAAAGGTTAAAAAGGGTAGCCAGAATACAATCACAAATCATATATGGGATGAGCCATTTTGTTCCCACATACAGAAAAGGGAATGCTAGGAAATTAAAAAATCAAAAAATGATTACATTAGGTTGACAGGCCAGTATTTTAGGTCTCATTAGGATATTTATGACAGTGTTGTTCATAGCTGTTTTATACTTTACCTCCACTGAATATAGGTCAAATGGTATTTTTTTTAATTCTAGTAGTTTTTCTCTCTATGGGTGACTCTCTTTTCGTGCACTTTGGTGCTGCCTCTTCCACTATTGCTATTGCTACTTCAAATTCTCCAGGAGCCAATATCCAATTGCTTAGGTAGCCAGGAAGAGTGGAAAATGCCATCTACCTTTCAAGATCTCACAAGGCCCTTTACCAAAGGAAAGAAGAAACAGACAGGAAACAAACATCCCTATCTCAGATATGGAGGGGATAATCAGTGCAAAGGCACAGAGAGAAGAGATGGGGTGTTATGTGTGAGATACGGAGAGAAAACCAATTGGGCTGGCTTATGGAGTGCAGGGGGTGGTGGTAGTAATGTACAATGAGGCTGGAAAGAGATACACTGGGGCCAGGGTATTTGCCTCATTGAAGAAAGGTGGTATGGAGTAACTGGTAATGACTTTCCCAAAGACATAATTTCCAGCTATTTCAATTAATCAATAAAGAACTCATTTATTTGTTACCTATTTGTATCTTGGCCTTTTTACCTTAAACTTCTCTTATGAAGTAAGAACACAATTTTGATAATGTGAATGAGTTGAATGTTTGAGTACACATAAGGAAAGTATTGATTTTAATTTTTCTAGGCCAAATATATAAAACTAGGGAATAAAAAATATTTTTGGGAATACTTAAAAGTACTGATGTTTTCAATTAAGTTGTGGGATCCTTTATGGTTTAAGATAAGTGAGCACATTTTCCTTGAAGAAGGAAGATACTTCTATAAATATACATTATAGCTATTTTAAAACTGGAAGAAAACTGAGAAATTATCTAGACCAACCTTATTATTTTATAGATATGAAAACTGAAACCTAAAGAATTAAAGTAATATGCCCGAGGTTAAACAAGTAGTACAAATTAATAGTAATAATGGACTACTTTGAGGTTTATGTTATCTCATTGAACACTCACAATAACCCTGTGAGGGAGGTAATACACAGTTACTCTTGTCCCCATTTTACTAATGAGCAAACTAAGGCTTAGTAAGATTAATAGACTTAACCATGGTTATATGGATGTTAAGTGTCTAAGACAGGATTTGAATCCTGGTCTTATGCTTCTAATTAAAATATTATTCCCTTTAGCACATTCTGCCTCCGAAACAAGAGCAACTCATTAATATTTTATCAATAATTAAGGTTTCTATGCATTGCAAAAAAATGTAATAGAGAAGCAGATTTAATGTCAGTCACCTGGTGTCTAGTGATATTACTGGATCTTCTTCAGTTAAAAAGCATCTATGCCTGTTTGATTTTGGCTTTATTTTAATGTTCATGGGAGAGATTGCCAAGTTTCATCTATGAATGTGTGGCTCTTAGTTAAATCTGTTTTTCTTTAACATTCTATTTCCTTATAAAGGCAACTTTGGCCTCCAATATTCCCTCATGCAACTTTCTTTGTGAACAATAAAATAAAACAAAAATTAATCTATTCCACACTACAGTTCATATGGGGTTCAAATACATTGTTGGCCCATTTGAGCATCTTAGACTGTGCAGAAGAGATAGCTGTATCAACCAGATGAGAGAGTCACAATTTTTAAAATCAGGAGAACTTTGGGAAAAAAATGAAAAGCTTTCAGAGACGAAATCAATGTCAAATTCCTTTACTAAGCTTGCAGAATGCTGCAACTGGAGCACACAATTTAGAAAGCTCAAGCAGCACCTTTTTTTTGTATGAAAGGAGAAAGTGTCATAAAATGCTCAAGGTGAGGGTGGGATGAAGATGTCTTAAGTATTAGGAGAGAATACATTTCTTTTTCATTGCTCAGTTTTTCTCAATGATGTATAATTTGGAATATTGCTATCAGTTCATCTTGAAACACATTTTGTGTACATTTACAACATGGGTGGCCATGAATAAATCACTGGACCTTGTTGGACCTCTGATTCCTAATATTTAAAGTGAGAGTTTTGGATTATGTGATCTGCAAGGTCTCTTTAAACTCTAAAAGAGAAGGAAATTGTCAGGTAGCAAGGAAAATGCTGGTTTTAGCATCAGGAAGACCTGCATTCAAATGTCACATCTGATATTACTTGATCTACTCAGGCCACGGAAAGCAACAACAATGATCTATCTTGATGAAGGGACTCCCACAACCCTTATGTATTCTTATAAAATCTTAATTAAACCCCAAAGGCAATACAAAATATGTGGAAATGCACAGTTGGCAAGAGTATAGTGTCCTTTAATAAATGCTTCTGCCATGTAGAATTGAATGTACTGGCAGCACATGGTATGAAAAATCCATGCAACTGGATGGACACAGGATAATGAATGATCCAAGAACTGAGATACTTTTGTTCACTTTTGCTTATTATTTGGAAACATTCATTTTTGGTGATTGACCCATATTACCTTAAAAAAACAACAAAAAACTTCTCTATTTCTGTAAAGAGCATCACCATTCATCCAAGTTTGCAACCTGGCAATCATTCATGATTCTTCACTCTCTCTCACTTCCCAATATCCAATCGGTTTCAAATTTAATAATTTTACCCCTACAACTTTCATTATCTTTTCTCAGTTTATACCGTTATCCTTTTAGATCAGGTTCTCATCAACTCCTGCATAGACTAACGCAATGACTTCCTTACTGGTCTCCCTGCCTCAAGTCTCTCTTTCTCTAAATATTATAAAATCTATAATTACTCCTAGTACATCACATGACTGATAAACTGATATTCCAAAAGCATATCTCAGCATGTCAAGAAATTCAGGAAGATTCAGTGATTCCTCATGTCTTCTAGTACTAGTATTTAAAATCCGTTACAATCTGCCTCCATCTTATTTTTCCAGACTGATTGCATGTGATGACCCTTTTTGCCCTCTATATTTCTGCCAAACTGGCCCTACTTACCCATCCTCGTATGTGACATTCCTTCTTTCTCTCTGTGCTGCTCTGATTGGGTGGATATAAGAGCAGAGAATCCGCACACTGGCTTGCTAAACAGACTGTTTCCATAGGGAGATGAAGGAGAGTCAGAGTTTTTAGGAGCTAAGTCCCACTGTATATTTGTAGCATATTATTACTTTTTTAGGACTCACTATAACTTTTTTTGTTAGCTCTTCAATAACTTAAAAATGCCTCATTTTGCCTGAACTAAAAGGGCTGCTAGGTAAGGCTTGATCCTAAAATCTCTTAATTAGCCTCCCTGCCTTCAGTCTCTCCCCTCTCTAATCCCTCTTTCACACAGTGATCAAATTAATATACTTGAAACCCAGGCATGACCATGTTACTGCCCTACTCAAGAAGGCAGTTCAGTGTTTCTCTATGGCATGGAGGTTTAAATATAATCATATTGTTGTCAGGTTGGAATAAATGACACTGGGTTTAAAACCAGTGGACCTACATTGAAATCCTAGCTCTGTCACTTTGTGCTTAGTATCAGGCCAATCATTTTGCCTCCCTGGGATTCAGATTCTTTTTCTATTAAATGTAGGGGTTGGAGTAAATGATATCCTTCTGTTAAATAGTTAAAGCTCCTACAATCTACCTTGTGAATACTTTAGTCTCCAGCTAAATCTCCAGACTCCAACTGTCTGGTTCCAGAAAACATTTAGTATTATTTCACATTATGCCTCTTCATTTACTCTATGTTCCAACTGCACCAGCCTGATCCATGACATTTCATCCCCCACCTCCATGTCTTTGCTTAGGCTGTGCCCCCATGCATGGAATGCTCTCTTTTCACATCACTCCTTGGAATTTGTAGTTCTTCAAGGCTCAGCTCAAGTGCTACCTCAATCATGTGGACTTCCTCATTCCTCTAGTTGTTAAAACTCTCCTCTTGTCCCCAAATTTTTTTGTATTCAAGCTCTAAACCTATAATTTCACTGGTAGAGGTAACTCCTTAGTAAGAAAAACATAGAAATGCAAATCAGCATTGTCTCTTTAATTTATTTTCTTAGAGAGCTATGTAATGCCCTGAGAGATTAAAGGGAATCACCCATGGTTATATAGTCAGAAACTGTCAGAGGTGGGAAAATGAACCCTGGTGAGCATTCTGATGGTGAGCATACATTTGCACAAGAAACCATGGAAAGATGAGTTGTGTCATGTAGGAGGAAATTTACAAAGATTGCTTCTTATATTTTGTAAAATAATAGGTGTTCCAAAAGCCTTAGTGAAGTTTTAAGTTACTAAGGTTTAATTAAATTAGGCTATCAAAGCTTTTTTGTTGTTTTTCAATCATTTTTTTCAGTCTTCTCTGACTTTTTGTGGCTTCATTTGGGTTTTTCTTGGCAAAGATACTGGAGTATTTTGCCATATTGTTCTCCAGCTCATTTTACAGATGGGGAAACTGAGGCAAACAGGGTTAAGTGACTTGTCCACTGTCACATGGTTACTAAGTGTTTGAGGCTAGATTTGAACTCAGGAAGATGAGTCTTCCTGACTCTAGGCCCAGCATTCTATCCACTGTGTCGTCTAGCTATCCTGTCAAAGGTTAATTGAAGGTTAAGGGCAGTAGAGGCAGCATGTCATATTTAGAGTGTTAGCCTAGAAGTCATGAAAACCTGTGTCCCTGGATAAATCACAATTTTTCAGCATTTTAAGCTGTTCTTTAAGGCACATAATGTGAAGAGGCACCAACTTGCATTAATAGAACGTGATTCCTCCCATGGGTGTTCTCTATTCCAATGAAATCACAGCTCCAACAAATCCTGTCCTGTCTTGTATAATAATGAATGGAATCTGCATTCTGATGAAAACAAAAACCCTTATGGTATTTATTTTTGAATATGTTAATATATTATTAAGGTGCTTAGAAACGTGGTTTTAATTAGCCAATGGTTATTATAATATTTCTATAATTTGAATAAAGTTATGCCAGGTTTCTGCAGATGTCTTTGCTTTCCCTTTACTGTATTTTCCCTTGGGCTTTCCGTGCATAGCACTGGGGATTAAATCTAAAAATTAAAATAAATTTTAAAAAGGGTTCAGCCTCCAAACATTTCCACTTCTGTTTTTAGTTATACCAACATACATATCTAATAAGGACATTTTAACAAAGCTGATCCAGAAAAGGAGAAAGTATGAAGCATAATATGTAAATGATCATTTCTACAGAATCTCACAGTAATGCAGCAAACTGGTAATACGGGTCTCCTCTGTTTAATGCCTCCATTTCATAATACCATGGCTTGAAACCACTAAATTAATCAGAACAAAATTAAAACTAGATAACTAGGCTTTTGTAGGATTAGACTGTGATGACAGCAGATTCTTGATGGATTTTCAATTTTTATTCTTATGTTTCTATCTGGCACCTATATGCTTATTCAAATAAAAAATAACAATATTAACAAAAACAGCAAGGTTGTTGGGGTTTAAATAATATAAATTGTGGATAGAAGTGCTGATTTGGGGAGAAGGTGACATTTACCCCTAAATGGCATCAGTCTTAAGGATTGTATCTTCTTTGGCTCAAGAATTTCTTCCTTTACAGGCAGTTTGCAGAAGGAAAAGTCAAAACTATTTATTTTGGTGTTCAGTTGATTTTCAGTCCTGCCTAACTCTCCACGACCCCATTTGGGGTTTCTTGGCAAAAATACTGGACTGGTTTGCCATTTCTTTCTCCAGCTCATTTTACAGATGAGGAAATTGGGGGAAATGGAGTTAAATGACTGCCCAAGATCACACAGCTAGCAAGTGACTTGAGGACAGATTTGAATTCAGTAAACTGAGTCTTCTTGACTCCATGTCCTGCACTTTATCCACTGTACCACCTAACTGCACTAATGCTATCCATAGTCATATGAAAAAAACATGATTAAAATCATTATTGATTAGAGAAATGAAAATGCAAAGAACTTTGAGGTATGACCTCATATCTATCAGATTAGTTAACATCATAGAAAAGGAAGATGACAAATTTTGGAGGGGATGTGGAGAAATTGGGACATTAATGCAGTATTGGTGGACCTGTGAACTAGTCCAAACATTCTGGAGAACAATTTAGAGCTATTGCCAAAGGTCTATAAAGCTGTGCATAGTTGATCCAGTAATAGCACTACTAGGTCTGTATCACAAAAAGATCAAAGAAGAAGGAAAATGGCCTATATGTACAAACACATTTATAGCAGCTCTTTTTGTGGGGCAAATAATTGGAAATTGAAGGATTGCCCATCAGTCTGGGAATGGTTGAACAAATTGTGGTATATGATGATAATATAAGAAAGGATGACCAGAATGTTTTCAGAAAAACCTGGGAAGATTTTTCTGAACTCATGCAAAGTGAAGTGAACAGAACCAGGAGAACACTAACAACAAAATTGTAAGGATGATCAACTGTGAAAGACTTAGCTACTCTGATCAAGACAATAATCTAAAATAATCCCAAAGGACTGATGATGAAAAAAATGCCATCCACCTTGAGACAGAGTACTGAAGAAAGAGTATTGAACTCTGAGTACAAATTGAAGCATGATTTTATGATTTTGTTTTTCTTGCTTTTTATAGGCAACATGGATACTATAGAAATATGTTTTGCATGATTCCACATGTATAACTGATATACTGCTTGCCTTCTCAATAGGTGAGGGAGGGGCAAGAATAAGGGAGAGAATTTGGGACTCAATTTCTTTAAAAATAGAACATTAAAAGTAAATTATAAATTTATTGAATGGAAAAATAAGTGCTTGCACTGGAACCTGAGAATCCTTAGAATGTGCAAAAGATGGAATAAATGTTGTACCTATTGTACATTTTACTTTCTTTCTTAATACTTTTCAATGCAGCCAACTAATTATTCTTAAAAATCAATGTAAAAAGTGAAATATTGGTAAATTATGAGACTACTTACCTAGAAGATGCCAGCAATGCATATATTCAAAATATATGTGCATGAATGACTGAATTTTAAATGTTCATATTTGGGACTGTGTAGACTCAATTTTAGTTATACCTTCTTTTTTTCCTCTCTCCTTTTTATAGATGACCCTAGATGCTTTCTTCTCAAGGGCATTACTAGTGTTGTCAGGCAGATGGGAATGTATGGGACAGAAAATTCAAATAATAGGAGAGACATCTTTAGGAGAAGCGAAGTGAATTTATTGGATACGAACTCACGAGGTGGGAGTCACGTCTCAGTATTGCACTAGAGACTGAGGCGAGGTGCAAAGAAAATTCATGGGTAAATATACCTAATGCAAAGATTCCCCCCCTCCCCCTTTTCTATCCCTCCTCACCGTTGGCTGGGAGGAGGGCTTACAATCTAGGTGCGAAAAACTAGACAAAGAACTAGGAAACCAGGTACGGCCGTTCCATTGAGGCTTTCTTTATCTGGAACTGAACTGCCGGGGTGGCGTCCAAAAGTCTAGGAGAAGAAATGAGGAGAGGGGAGGGGGCCAATTCCTTCGGCTTCATTCAATGCCGGTCACAGTGACCCTTCCTTTATTTGGCTACTAATGTGGTGATGATATGGCTAAAGAGCTAGCACCTGAGAGAGGGGGAAGGGCACCTACAGCTTCAGGCCCTGACTTTCCAGAAGTTAGCTAAGTCACTACAAGGTTAAATTCCAAGCCTCCCCTACTCCCTCAGCCATTCCCCGTTCCAGAAATCTGAGAAGAGAGTAGCCCCTATATTCTTACCCTGTGAAGTCTTCACAAATTATCCTTCTCACTCAGGAATGCACAATAAAGTGGGAGTTGGGAGATAGTATTTGGTCAATTTGATATTGGTTATTTGTGGCCGTTGCTACCCTCAATGCCGACAATTGATCTAGCCAATATCAACCAGTTTTGTAGACTTGACCAATGAGAGCAGAGCAAGCAACAAAATTAATAGAAAATTCTTTTCCATACAATGACCCTTTAACTATTTGAAGATTATGATCACGTCATACTTCTCTAGGCCAAACATTCCTAGTTCTTTCATTGATTCTGTATATGACATGATTTTGAATCCTGTTGCTACCTTGACCACATTCCTCTAAACATGCTACAGATTGTCCTAGCTATTATTAAAATAGAGTACTCAGAACTGAATATAGCATTCCAGGAGAGGGTTTGGCTCTTTTTTAAAGTTAATGTTTTCATTTATTGGTTTCCTCAAAGCAGGGCCAGTCTCCATTAAGTGTAGCATCGTACAGTATTCAAGGGAAGGGTTAGAGTCTTCTCCAGTCCCCTTAAAGCTTCAGGTCTCCAGCTGGATCTGGCCAGGTGCAAAATACATGACTTGGGTTCCCCTAATTCTCTCCTTGGAGCAGCTAGATGGCACGGTGGGTCTTGGAATAGGAGGACCTGAGTTCAAATTTGACCTCTGACACTTACTGCGTGTATGACCATTTAAAATATAATTGGGAAATGTTTAAAAAAAGTAATAAGAATATAATCCAATACAGATAATGTTAATTTGTGGCTTTCCAAATAATTATGCAGGTTTAACACAATTGCTATAGAGAATGAAATGAGTCATAACTTTTCTTCTTAATAGCTATGTGACCGTGGAACAAATTGACTTCCCTGAGTTTGAATTTTCTCATCTGCAATAATATAGAGAAAGTAAAGTGTACGGGAAAGAGGGCCAGCTGATTACCCAGAAAACTTAGATTCAACTTATCCCTCTAATCTACTTCTTACCTCCATAGTCCTGGGCAAATCACTTATCCTTACAGTGTGCTCTGCAAACTCCCTGCAAAACTTTGTTATAAAGGAGTTGCTGGACTGTGCCAATGGAGAGATTTTCTCCTCTGGTGATTCCTGTATGGTGAAATCAAATATCCAGAAAAAATAATACTCATAATATGTACTTCATGGGTGGGAGCATGAAGGTAGTGGATAGAGAGAGAATTGCTTGAAAAATCAAGAGCACCAAGGTTGAAATTCCTTCTCTGACTTGAACTGGCCACATGATCTTGGATTCTAGATTTTAGAATAGTTACTGATAAGCATTGATAGAGCATTTTATCACTAGGAGCTCCCTAAACTAATTAAATAACAGGTTTGGACACAGATACAGATACATATGTATATCATTTTTGTTGTTTCTCCATTTTTGAAGATGACCAATGATATAACAAGGTGATATCTTGACTCATATGTGACTTGGATTTAAGTGAGGAAGAGTCACACAATGTGGTCAGCCTCACTCCATTATTCGTTGGCAGGACAAAAGTCAGGATGACTGGCAATGACCTGGGGTGCAATGGATGACCTTGGCATCTTCAATGTCTGATCAAGCCCTAAGTGCTCCACAGTGCCTACTTCAGCTGCCTTCATGGCCATTGGAACAAACTGTCCTCATCCACCCATTCTGCTGGGGAAAGTGTTCACATGCTTGGACTAGACATCCCCTAACTCTTTGACAGTTACCCTCAACCTGGTTTAACCAGTCTGCCAAGACGGTTTTTACTGGAGTGTGGCTGCTGTGCATGCTACAGCTTCTTGGAGCCACAGGTGAGAGAAGAGTGGCAGGTAGACACCAAAGGTGGATGAACAGCTCTGAAACAGGCTCAGCAAGCCCTCAAGACATGCTAGTTCTCCTTGAACACCACCCTTCACTGATATGTATGTATGTACCCACACATATAGATATGCATATATGTATACATTATACATAGAAGCTAACTGAAGCCCAGCAAGGTAGGCTTGCCCCTTTCTCCTATAATTTCTGAGAACCTATGTCCTCCTGACCATTTTCTGAAGGTACTTTATTTCTATGTTTACTTTTGTTGAACCGAGACAATTTAGGGAGTAAAAAAAATGCATGTTTTCCCTTGTGTTTCTTTTAAAACTGGAATCATAATGTTTCAGGAGTAAAGAATTAAAGGATTTTGTTGGGAAGTAGCCCTCTGGAGTAAATGGTAGTAAGAAAGTATATTTCTAAATTTTGTTTAGTTAATTTGATTCATTAGGGTTTTGTACTAAAAAAAGCCACACACTAAGAACCATTGCTTATCTCTATTTAGTTATTCTTTCAAACTGTTTGGAGCTGTGACTTTTGCTGGTCTCCTAGAAACTAATCTTGTCTGCCTGTTTAGTGTCTGTTTTCCTTTATTGTTTTCAAGAACTAATTCTCATATTCTCTGTTTTCCATGCAGCTTCTATTGTAGGATGGCAGCAAAGAAGAGAGAAAAAATCCACAGGTTGGATGCTTTCCCAAAATGAAACTTCCTATTTCTGCAGTTTCATCCCTTTTACAATGGACATGATGTGAAGACACTTCATTTATCCAAATCACTTTAATAATAGAACAGAAAAAAGGGGTAATGTAGAAATGAATTGAAGTAATTCTTTGCTTTGCTTTGGGCCCAAAAGAGAAAGCCAGAAGCTTTTTTTCTCAGTCTACTTGAAAAGAACGTTTATAATTTAAATAGTGTCTGTCTATTTGACTTCAATTTAGGCCTCCAGAAGCATATACAGCAAATGGGAAAAGCAGTTGTAAATCCCTTACCCTTTATCTAAGCATCTAATTGCATGACTTCTTTTTCTGCAAGGGAACTCAATGCCTGCTAGTATGAAAAAGCTGAGGCTGCAGAGCATGAATTCCCTCATTTATTCTCTTCTTTCTACTTAATGATTCTCTGTCTTCATATAATACACAGGCTTATCATAGGAACTTGGTCTTACCAAGTTATTTCAGTAACTTTCATTTTATAGGCAGGGGTACCAAAGCCCATAGAGGATAATGACTTGCTCAAAGTGAAAGGGGAAATAAATGGGAGAGATGGTATTTGAACCCACTTATGACTACAAATCCAATATTTATTCCTCATTATTCTTCTAACCACAAAAGAAAAAAAAATCATATGGTCATATATTGCCCTCATTGGCTATCTAGTATAAGCCCTTTATATTACAAATGAAACTGAAGGCAAGAGAGGTTGATCAACTTTCCCCAGGTCACATAGTAGTAAGTGTCCATGTCTGCTTTTGAACCCAGGTCCTCTGATTCCAAATCTAGTGCACTTTCTGTCATACCACATGATGCCTTCTTCCAAGCCAATTTCTTCAACTCATTCTCAACCACTTTTTTCTCTCTTCTCCTTTTCTCATTTACCTCTCCATCTTTCAATCATTTTAAAGCTCTCCTTTTCCAATGGATACAAACAAGCACAACTCTCCTCTTTGTGGAAAATAAAGATTCACTTGATCATGTGATCCCAGCTGTCACCATATACTCTAGTATCTGTACCACTTTAATAATAACTCACATTCACATCACACTTTATAGTGTTTTATTTCATTAAATATTTCCCAATTACATGTAATTTTAACAATCTTTTTAAAAATTTTACTTTCAAATTCTTTCCCTTCTAGCTCTTGGAAAATGAATTTTTTTCTCTAGCTTCTTAAAATAATTATTTGGTGTTTTGCTTGGTATGGCACTGAATAAATGAATTAACCTAAGTGGAAGTGCAATTTTTATTATATTCGCTTTTTATTATTTTGGCTTACTCATCAGCAATGACTATTTCTTCAATTGTTTAGATTTGTCTTTATTTATGTGGAAAGTGCTTTGTAATTGTGTCCATGTAATACTTAGGTTTTTTCTTGTCAGATAGACTCCCTAGTATTTCATGTTGTTTTCAGTTATTTTAAATGGAATTTCTCTTTCTATCTCTCCCTGCTGGCTTTTGCTGATAGATAGGGAAATGCTGATGATTTGTGTAGGTTTATTTCATATCTTGCAAATTTGCTGAAGTTATTAATCGTTTCAACTAGTTTTTCAATTGATTGTCTGTAGTTCTCTAAGTTTGTTACCATATCATCTGCAAAGAGTGATAGTTCTGTTTCCTCATTGCCCAACTTTATTCCTTCACTTTTTTTCTTGCCTTATTGCTATAGCTAGCATTTCTACTACAATATTGGTTAACAGAGTCGATAATAGACATCCTTGTTTCACTCTTGAACTAACTGGGAAGGCTTCAAGTTTATTCCCCTTATAGATAATGCTTGCTATTATTTTTAGATAGATACTTTAAAAAAGGCTCCATTGATTCCTTTGCTTTCTATTGTTTTTAATAGAAATGAGTGTTATATTTTGTCAAAGGCTTTTTCTGATTTTACTGGTATAATCATAATTTTTATTGTTTTTTATTTATGTGTTCAATTATGCTAATAGTTTAATATTAAACCAGTACTATATTCCTGGTATAAATTTCACCTGGTCATGATGTCTTTGTAATATATTGCTGAAATCTCCTTGGTAGTATTTTACTTAAATATTTCCTTTGATATTCATTATGGAAATTGCTCTATATTTTTCTATTTTTGCTCTCCCTGACTTAGGTATCAGCACCATATTTGTGTCATAAAAGAAATTTGGTAGGACTCCTTCTTTACCTGGTTTTTCAAATAGTTTATATAGTATTTAGAGTAATTGTACCTTAAATGTTCGGTAGAATTCACTTGTAAATCCATCTGATCCTGGGGATTTTTTTTATGGAGCTCATTGATGACTCATTCACATTCTTTTTCTGAGATCATGTTATTTAAGTATGCTGTTTCCTCTTCTGTTAATCTGGGCAACTTATATTTTTGCAATTATTCATCCATTTCACTTAGTTTATCAGTTTCACTGGTATATAATTGGGCGAAGTAACCTAATGATTGCCTTAATTTCATCTTCAGGGGTCCATGCAACCTTTTCATTTTTGATACTAATAATTTTCTTCTTTCTTTTTTAAATCAAATTAATCAATGATTTATTCATTTTATTGGTTTTTTCATAAAAGCAGCTCCCAATTCTATTTATTAGTTTAGTAGTTTTTTTCTTTCAACTTTGTTAATGTCTCCTTTGATTTTCAGGATTTCCACTTTGGTATTTAATTTAGAACTTTTAATTTGCCTAATTGCTCTGCTCTTTCTTTTATTAATGTATGCATTCAAAGATATAAATTTCCTGCTAATTACTGCTTTGGCTGTATCCCACAAATTTTGGAATGTTGTCTCAATGTTGTCATTCTCTGTAATGAAATTATTGATTGTTTCTATGATTTATTCTTTGACCCACTCATTCTTTAGAATTAGATTATTTACTTTCCAATTAACTTTTAATGTGTGCTTTCACAGCTCTTTATCAAATGTAATTTTTATTGCATTGTGACATGAAAAGGGGGAATTTCATATTTCTGTTTTTCCATATTTCATTGTGAGGTTTTTATACCCTAATACATGGTCAGTTTTGTGAAGATGTCATGTACAACTTGAGAAAAAGTTTACAAAGCATAATCCTACAATCTGTTTTTCACAAGAAACACATTTGAAGCAGCAAGATACAAACAGAGTAAAGGTCAAAGACTGGAGAAAATATTTCCACTTCTTAGCCACCACAAAAAGAGCTGCTATAAATATTTTTGTACATTGGGTCCTTTTCCTGTTTTTATGATCTCTATGGGATACAGACCTAGAAGTGGTCTTGCTGGGTCAAAGAGTATACAGAGTTTTATAGCCCTTTGGGCTTAGTTCCAAATTGCTCTCCAGAATGGTTGGATCAGTTCACAACTCCACCAACAATGCATTAGTGTGCCAGTTTTCCCACATCTCCAACACTTGTCATTTTCTTATTGTTAGCCAACCTGATAAATGTGATATGGCCCCTCAAAGTTGTTTTAATTTGCATTTCTCTAATCAGTAGTGATTTAGAGCACTTTTTTCATGGACTATATATAGCTTTAATTTCTTCCTTTGAAAACTGCCTGTTCATATCCTTTGACTATGTATCAATTGGAGAATGACTTGTATTTTTATAAATTTGACTCAGTTCCCTATATATTTTAGAAATGAAGCCTTTATTAGAGACACTGGTTATAAAAATTGTTTCTGAGTTTTCTGCTTCCCTTCTAATCTTCATTGCATTGGCATAGTTTGTGCAAAAACACTTCAATTTAATGTAATCAAAGTTATCCACTTGTAATGGCAAGCAAAGTGGGATTTTTGCCTGATTGAAAGTGCATCGAATTTTAGCCAATCAGAGACTTGTATGTGCATTGAGTTCTAGCCAATCAGATGCTGAATAGAACTGTATATAAGGAGATCCCAGAGTGTGAGAGAAGCAGACATTGAGAGGCATTGAAGAGAAGACATCAAGAGAGCTGCCAGTGCTGAGAGGAGGACTGAGAGCCAGTGTCGAAAGAGCTGCCAGCATTGAGCTGAGAGGAAACCTAAAAGAGCTGGGAGGAGACCTCTGGAGCATAGAGGAGAGCCTCCAGGAGTGTAGGGTACAAGAAGACCTTTGATGGCAGAGACTTGCTCAAGAGCCTCCGAACTTTGAAGGCAAGAGGATGCAAGTGGAGCTGTAGGGCAGAGACCTGCCCATGGGAGGCAGGTTTAACTTAAGCCCCTTTTGAGAGCTGTCAAAGTGAACTGAGCTGTTAACACAGAGTGTCTGGACTTTGGAGGTGAACTGATGTGGTGGTGTTGATGGTGTGTGTTGCTGCTCTGTTAAGCATTGTTTTTCCAGAAACAGAAGCTGTAGGTAGGAACCCCTAGAGCCTGCTGTCTGGCAGGAGCTTGGAGTGGAGCAGTCTCCATGAGCTGGGGCCAGGTGCAGGAGCAGAGAGCTGCCTGCATGTAAATCCAGGGGAGAGTTTAGAGTGGTCAGCCTACAGAGGAGAAGCCATGGGACTTGGAGGTCAACCTCAGGTCAAGATGAAAGAAGCCTTGGATGCTTGGTACTGATTAAGGAGATTGTTCTGATCAGTTGCAATATCCACTTACCATCTCTAGTTTGAGAGTTTCCATAGCTGCTTCTGTACCACCTTGTCCCACCACTGGTGTTTCATCCACGTGGGCTATAGGCTAGACTCCTCCTCAGTGTCACAGATCTCTTCTTCTGACCTCTTATGTTGTTTTGGTCTGATAGAATGTCTCCCTTTGACCTTTTCTTGGTTCTGCCACTCCAGAAATCAATTTGAAGTGTTATTTTAAAGTTCTTTGGAGGGGAATGTTAGGAGAGTTCTTTCTCTAATCAACCATCTTGTCTCTTCCCCAGAAAGTGTATGCTTAAATTATATACCATTTAAAAGTACTTTGCTAATAGCAATGATGTAAGCTGTTTTACAAAGGAAGCTAAAGTTCAGAGAGAAATGAAGTCTCTTGTCTATGTTTATGGAATTTATAGGTAGCTCCAGGGCTGAAACTCAGGGCTTCTGATGCTCAATTCTATGCTCTATTACATCTAAGATCACAGATATCTTTCCAATTACTAAATCACTTCACTTTTTCCCAATCTTCATTTTGAATAGCACTTTTTAGCATAAAGTGCTCTAGAAATCCAAGCTGATGTTGTATGGACAGGTAGAGAAGAAAGGGAGAACATTTTAAGAAGGGGGAGAAAACATCAACAAAGGCACATATCTCATGGGTCCCATAGGAATTTTTCAAGAAATAACATGAGCTGGCCTGGGACCAAACTCTTGAGAAACAGTGGAAAGTACGGTTGGAAAGCTAGATCAAAGGCAAATGGTGCTAAATCTTGATATTGGTCTAGATCTTGAATGTCAAGCAGCAAAATTTGAATATCATCCTTCAGGTAGTATAAGTCACCATTCAAAGACTAATTGTACAATTATCCTCCTTGATGGAGATTCACTGATGCTCCAAGCCTGCATGAGGGGTGACATTGATAAGAGCTTGCAATAAGTGAGAAGATGATTTTCAAAATTTGGGAAGAATAAGACATGTGGAGTAGCAGGCACCTTGATTGTGTCCTTTTCTCTTTCATGCTACACTAGGTACTTTGAGGAATTTCCACTTCAGTGAAAGCTGAGACTCTTGGCTGAAATGAGAGTGTGGCTCCCAGTGTTCACTCTGTGTATTGTCTGAAGTAATCTCATCTGTATAACTTATCTAATTTTTGTTTGCTGTTGGCTTGTATAAATGGGCTTATTTGCTATTCTCTTGTTACATGTGGTTTTTGTGGCAGTGGTATTTGATGAGAAGTGAGTCAAATCTTGTTTAAATAGCTTGGGACATTCCTTTCTCATTAAGGTTTAGCAATCAGTAGTACAGCTTGATCTTAAAAAAGATCTAAGACTAAAAATATTTAAGGAGGTCAGATAATATATTTCTAACCTGGTATCCTTTCTCTGAGGAGGACAGAGTGGCCAACTTCTGGTCCCAAACTCCTGCTTCCCCTCATGGAAGGAATCAAAGTCTCTCTTGAAGAACAATAGGTGGAGGAAATTTTGGATATTAACATCTAGTCTGACCCATGTGGACAGATAAGCCTATATGGAGAAAACAGCACTGTATTCCAATGTGGTTATCCCCCAAACATGTCTTGAAGCTAGCATTACTGACTTTAACCATTACTCACATCTTTCACCTCACTGGAGTGTTCCTTTTACTATCTGCCTGTGCCTACACACAATCTGGCCATACTTTATGGCTTATCTCAAGCCCAACCTCCTTCATGAAATCATCTCTGACTGATTAACAATCTCTTACTCTACTCCATTCCTCTAACAAGTATTATATGAACCATTCTTTTGACACTTTTAATATATTGTTTTCAGCTCTTTAAAAGCAGGAAACTTGCCTTTTATCTTATATACTGCCTTGCACATAGTAGGAGCATAGTGAATATTTTTTGATTTATTGATTGAATGGACATGTGAAGAAGTAGAAATGGAGGCTAGACCTATGATCTCATGGACATATGCAACTCTCAGACAAAGAAGCTCCCTCTACTAATGCAGGTTAATAGTTCCTTTACAAATTATAATTTTAGAGTTGGTTTGAACAACATACCACCCATGAAACATTTAGAGGATGTAAATGAATTATCTAGAGCACTGAAAAGTTAAATGACTGAGGCCAAGGTCACCAACCCAGTATGTGTCACATTGAATTCTGATCTTCTGGGTTCTAAAGCCAGCTCTCTATTCACTATATCATATTAACTCTAGTATGTAGGACTCAAGATTAATATAACACACATACAATATATACAGGAATACCCTGGAGATATTGCAGGTTTTGTTCAGAACACTGAAATAAAGCAAATATCACAATAAAGTGAGTCATACAATTTTTTTGGTTTCCTAGTACATATAAAACTAATGTTTACACTATACTCTAGTCTACTAAATGTGCAGTAGTATTATGTCTAAACCCCAACCCAATGAATATGCCTTAATCAAAAAAAAATAAACTTTATTGCTAAAGATTGCTAGCTAACATTTGAGCTTTCATTGAGTTATCATCTTTTTGCTGGCGGAAGGTCTTGCCTCAACGTTGATAGTTGCTGACTGATCAGGGTGGTGGTTACCGAAGGTTTGGGTGGCTATGGCAATTCCTTAAAATAAGACAACAATGAAGTTTTCTCCATAGATTAACTCTTCACTTCAACCCTTGGAGACATTGTAGGGTTATTAACTGACCTCATTTCAATATTGTTGTGTCTCTGGGAAGCAAAAGAGAGACTGGAAATGACTAGTCAGTGGAGCAGTCAGAGTACACATAACTAAGTTTGCCATCCTATATGGATGTGGTCTGTGGCACTCACAAATAATTATAACAGCCATGTCAAAGATCGCTGATCACAGATCACTACAACAGATATAATTATAATGAAAACAGTTGAAATATTCAAGAATTACCAACATGTGACGGAGACACGATTGTGAGCATATGCTGTTGGAAAAATGGCACCGATAGAATTTCTCGACACAGTATTGACACAAACCTTTAATTTGCAAAAAAAAAAAAATTGCAATATCTACAAAGTGTAATAAATCAAAGTGCAATAAAATGAGGTATGCCTGTACACTCCAAAGTATTGCTTGTTTCATAAAACTATTAGAATAAGTTATTGTTTCTTTTTTTATTCTAGGATTGAGAAATAACATCATTCATGTGAGGTAGGTAGATGTAAGGAGAAGATAGGTGACAATGTTGGATTCAATGTTGCTGATTTAATTTAATTATTTAAATAATTGGGAGCTGTAAAGTGGAATTGAAATTTTTTTCTCTGAAACACAAAACACTGCTTGTTATGAGGCAGCAAGTTTAGGTCTCAGAGTATGTATGAAGGGGGCTGAAAGCAGTAGAACATTTACAACGACTCAAGAGAATCAAGTTTTGGCAGGCAAATGGTCCTGACTCATAAGTTCCTGAATATTTTCTGTTTTACATTATTTCCTTGATGTTTTCCCATACACATCCCCAGTATTTAATATATATCATTTCTTGGTAACTTTGCACAAGTTTCTTCTTCTAGATAGAATCTAGTGCACTCCCTTCATTTAGTAATTGGGAAACTGAGGCACAGACAGGGTCAATTAATTGGAGACTTTGGAAAATCAGTTCTCTGAGCTTCAGCTTCCCTATTTATAAAACAAAGTAGGTGCACTATAGCATCTCTAAGGTCTCTTTAAGATTTGAAGTTCTCTATCTGTATGATTTAAGAATAGGATCATAATTTGAACCTGGAAGGAAAATTAGAGATCATTATTTTCTGGAGAGAACAGGTTCAGAGATGTTAAGCAACTGGCCAACATTACACAGATAGTACGTTGTAGAAATAGGATTTGAACCCAAGTTTTCCTGACTATGAGTCCATCACACTATGCCGCACTGCTTCTAGTGCTATTTCCAAACAATATTGCCTGTACTCTGGCCATCATCCTCGTTGTCCTTACCATTCTCATCCCACAAGGACCCTGGCCTCTGTCTCTGGAACCACTCTGGGTTTGGATATATAGACCTTTACTTATCTCACTCAGAGCCAAGCCTCCATGTCTCTTCTTGGCCATTTCCGAATCATTTTCTTTTAGGTACTGCCCTCCCAAGATATGATACAAGCTCCCTGAAGAAATGTACTGCCTTGCTTTCTTGTATTTGCATTCCTAGGCTTACTATGCTACATAGCACAGGGTTGAGTGACTTACCTAGGTTCACATATCTGGGAAGTATCTGAGGCCAGATTTGAACTCAGGAAGAGGAGTCTTCCTGAATCCAGGTGCAGTGCTCTATCTACTGCCCCAACTAACTTAAGCATAGTCAAAGATTTTCTTTGACAACAGACAAGTAATAATAGACTACATTTGTATAGGATATTAAAGACTGCAAATCCTATTCCTGACAACAACCCTATTTGAATATTATTATTTCCATATTACAGAAGAAGAAACAGGATCAGAGAGCTGAAGAATTTCCCCCTGGTCATGTGACTAAAAGCTAGAAGAGCCCTTTGCTAAGTGTCAGTTCTGGGTTTGCCCTGCTCCTTTATATTGTCTTTCCAGGCAGCACACTACCCAACAGCATGCTATGGTCAAAGAAATGGAAAGTCATATTTAGAGAGTAGTGTGTCTTTTGGGAGGTTGTGGACATAATGGGGCACCAATGCGGCATACATTATCACACCAAACTGAGGCAAACTTCTTTTAAAGATGAGGAATCTAAGGTCCATAGGGTCTTAGTGGTCAGAAATGCTCTCTCTGATGTTAGCCTCAAAGGTTATATAGGGTGTCTCCAAAACCTTAATGCGGTGTTAAGCTTAAAACTGCACTAAGTCTTTGGGGACACCCTATATTAACCCAAGCAATCTCATTTCTTTTAACTTCTCAGTATGGATCCTTTATCTTTACATTTAATTAAGCCTCTGTGAATGAATGACTGAATGAAATAGCATATACATGGTACTTACTTTATGCCTCATACTGTGCTTTTATAAAAATATGCTTATATTTTTAGATTATGCCATCTATTGAGATTTTGATCTGTGGCAGAATGACCTAGGCATGTGTGATTGGCATTGTTCTTTTAAATATCTTGATAAGTGACTTAGATGAATGTAAAAGTTACATGCTTCTCAAATTCGTGGCTACGTGAAATTGGGACTGATAACTGACATTATGGATAGCATGATAAGAAGGATTCCAAAGGAATGGACATGACAATGGTCCAAATCTAATGAAATTAGTATTACTTATTCCTCTAATCAATAGTGATTTAGAGCATTTTTCAGATGACTATAGATAACTTTAAATTTTTCATCCAAAAACTGCCTGTAGTATTACTTATTCCAATACTTTAGAGAACTGTAATTTCCTCCAAGCAGAGAGGGAAGGGAATAAACATTTGCATAGCACCTACTACGTGCCAAGCACTATGTAAAGTATTTTTTTACAAATATTATCTCATTTGATCCTCACAACAACTCTGCAAAGTAAGTATATTATTATATCTATTTTACAATTGAGGAAACTGGGGCATCCAGAGGTTAATTGACTTGCCCAGGGTCACACAAGTAGTAAATGTCTGAGGCCAGATTTGAATTCAGGACTCCAGGCCCAGTACAGAGCTCTATCTATAGAACCACTAGCTGTTTCTGTGCATTCAGATACTTATCCTTTCACACTTTCATAGATATTTAAAGTATTTGGCATGACCTCCCCCCACCAAAAATCATCATAGTATGATCAATTCCATGGTGATTTCAGGTAGTTAAGTTGTTTCTAGGAAGACTGTCATTGTGATGACTGTATTAGAGCCTTCCAACTTGGGAGAAACTTCAAGAACATGTTTTCCATTGCTTTAGCCATAGAGGTCACCTCTCCACCAAAATTAAGCATCTGAGTAGTGCCTTATGGAAGGGAGATTAAATGGAAAGAGATTAATATAAAGTCCTACAACTGGGTTTGAAAATTAATTTGCACCAATAGAGGATAAAGGAAGAATGTCCAGTCAATGGTTCCTGTGAACAATAGCTGATGTTGTTATCAAGCTCCGAGCTCAAAATGAATTAACAGTATGATTTAGCAGCTTAATGATAATAATAATAAATTTCCATGCTGCATTAATAAAAGTAGATTATCTAGGACAAGGAATGTGATAGTCCCACCATACATGTCCAAAGTTGGGTGATGAGGATGGTCAGGGGACTTGAAACTATGCGAAAATGAAGTTTTAGGATCTGGAGACATTTTTCGCAGGGAGAAGAGGACCTAAAAAGAAAATAATAGTTATCTTCCAGTATTTGAAGGGCAGTTATGTGAAAGGGGGATCCAATTCATTTTGCCAACTCTCAGAAGGCAGAACTAGGAAGAATAAGTGGAAGTTACAGAGAGGCAGAATTATGCTCCATGTACAGAAAGAATACAACGAACAACAAGGAAGGAAACAAACATTTATTAACTATATTATGTGCTAAGTACTATGTTAAGGGCTTTACAAATGTTATCTCATTTAAGCCTCACAGCAACCCTGGGATATAATTTTTAATATTATCTCCATTTTACATTTGAGGAAATTGAAGCAGACAGAAGTGAAATGACTTACCCAGGGTCAGACAATAAGTCTTTCAGGCCAAATTAGAGCTCAGTTCACCTTGACTCCAGGCCCAGAGTTCTATCCATTATGCCACCTGTGGTTGTTCTTCAGCTGTTTCAGTCATGTCCAACTCTTCCTGATCCCTTTGGGGTTTTCTTGGCAAAGAAACTTGGAGTGGTTTTCTATTTCCTTCTCCAGCTCATCTCATAGATGAGGAAGTTGAGGCAAACAGGGTTAAGTGACTTGTCCAGGGTCACACAGCTAGGATGTATCTGAGGCCAGATTTGAACTCAGGAAGATGAGTCTTCCTGACTCCAGGTCTGGTTCTTTATCCACTGCACCACTAAGCCACCTACCTGACAACATTTTAAAATAACATTTTATAACAATTAGAAATATGTACATGCAGAATGAGCTATCCAATGTGCTCAATCACTGCAGAGATTCAGGCAAATGCTGATTGATCACTTGTGACAGATATTGCAGGCAGCAGTCCTGCTCAGATATAGATCGGTCCTTATGATTTCTGAGGCCTCTTTCAGCTCTGGGTTTCTGTTATTTAGTATTCTCTTGAAGGTAATAAGATCTAGTATTTTATTATATACAGTGTTGCTTCCTTTTGCTTATTTTAAATTTTTATCAGTCCAAATTTTCAAATTAGGTTTCTCTTAATTGAATGTTTTAGAATTTGATGAACAAATCTGCATCTTCACTGAAACTGTCAGTTTAGCCTTAGACTTTAATGAATTCTTAAACACTTCTGGGAGCCAGTGGGTACACTGCTTTTGAATTGTTCCACTTGAAAATTCATGCATTCAGTGACCATTCTTGGTCTGGAGAAAGGTTGATGAATCATACTTCCTCCTAACCGTGAGGTGAATGTGGGGAGAATTATAGGTTGCTGATATTACATACATTGTCAAGCACAGCCATTTTGGCAGATAGTTTTGTTGAAATATTTTTCTAGTTAGGGAGGCTCCACTTTTTTTTGGGGGGGGAGGGAGATATCAAAAAACTACCATAATGTTAAAAATACACAAAATATGTTACCAAAATGTTGAAAAATGTTTGTAATTTCATTGTTTTAGTCCTGTCTTTTTTGAGTGACCGGTCTTTCAAAGGAAAGACAGTAATTTTGAAAATTAAAGTTTTAAGGTGCAGACATATCTTGCTTAACAAATAGATGAATGCCTCAAAACCTACTTGCTAAAATATAATACCTAATATTTTAAAAGCATTTTCAGATGCACAAAGTGTTTTCCTTATAACACTCCTAGAAGACATGGAGGACATATATCATTATCTCCATTTCACAGAGGAGGAAATGGCCACACAGCCAATAAATGTTTGATGCAAACCCAGATCTCCTAACTCTAAGACCAGCATTCTTTCCACTTTATTACACTATATTTCCAGATCTGAATAGCTGACTATTAATGTCCTTTACCACTGACTTCTTTTTTAAATGGAGGTTTTTCTTGTTGGAAGAAAATTCACCCTGAGATATATTAAAATTATATTATATGCAAGAGGTCCTTTAAAATTACGCATTTAAAGGAAAAGTAATTGTCAGTTGAAACCTTTACAATTTGGCTCCAGCCTCATTTTAAAGACTAACTCCAGATTATATCCCTTTACATACCATGTGTGGTAGCCAAACTGTTTTTTTTTGTGCATGATGTTATTTGTTTATATAACCTACCAAACTTTTCATTGTCACATTTCCCCCCTTGTCTAATTCCTCCTGAATCCATTCTTCATCCTCACCCACCTTCCAGTTTCACCAACACCCAATACTACACTACTCTATCACCCTTACCCTGGATCCACTTTCTTCCCTGACTAATCTTCATCCTGTTCAACATAATTCTATTCTTTACTGTTCCATCCCTTGGTTCCTTGTCCAATTGGCTCCCAAGCTTTGCTAAAGCCCAACTCTGATTGACTTTCACCATATGCCTTCTCTGATCCTTCTCACCCATGCTGCTGAAGAAAGCTAGAAATCCCTAATAGTGCTGACTAGATCCATTATAAATTCATGTTTTTAAATCTTAGCTTACTACAGCAAACAAATTCTTCAATTCTCTGATAGACACTCTTGGATTCTTCAAAATAGCAGTTCTAGGGGGTGGAGCCAAGATGGTGCTGTGAAAGGAAGGAACTACCAGAGCTCTCTCACAAATTCTGTCAGATACTTCTGCAAAAGAGAATCCAAGCAGATTTGAGAGTTAGAAGCCACTAGTAGACTGAGAGGGGTAGGAGCGCTGGGCACACGGAATGGCACCAGACCAAAGTAGCAGTTCTAGACCTTTTCTTCAATCTTCAGGCCTCCGATATCATTCCCTTCCTACCTATCTTCTCACCAGAGGACTTCATCTTATAGTTTACTGACACAGTAGAGACCAATCAGTGAGCTCACTCTTTACCTCTTTTCAATTTTTTGAAATCCCTCAACATCATCCCCTATTTTTTCCCTTAGCTTCTGATGAAAAGGTGGCCTTTTCTTAATCAAGATGCATCTGTCTTCTCATTCTATCCCTTTCTGTCTTTTCTAGAAAAATCCCTACAATCATTCCCTTCTTTTCTATTGCAATTTGCCTTCTCTATGCTTTCGAATAGGCCTTCATTCTTCCCAGAAGGAATTCCCCCCTCACTTCTACCTAAGTATCCCAACTTTCCTTCAGTCCTCAGTTCAAGCATTATCTTCCACATGAAACTTCACCCTCCTCAGTTTTTAGTACCTCTCTCTACCCTACCCTACCAAATTACCATATATGCATGTACACATACACACACATATAACACTGTATAAAATTATGTATATACATGTTTTATCTTTGATAGAGTCTAATCTCCTTGAGGGCAGGGACTCTTTTAATTTTTGCCTTTTTGTCTAGACTTTGAAGATGTAGGGTCATGTGATCAATGAAGAATTCTTTTTAATTGGATGGTTTTGTAAGTACAGAATGAAATTAACTCTCTGGAAATGAACTTTCATCATTTAAAATAGCAATATTTAATAGACTGTGAATAATTTTGTAATAATTTCATAGCACCCAAGGCACCCTCATCTCATATATAGAGCCCCACAAAAGATACTCAGTATTCTAAATATATCTGAACCACAACATCCACTTAAAACTTTAGCATGTGGGCCTCCACCAACAAATTTGCTTTTTCTAATTGGCCAGAGAATACAATTAGTTGAAAGTAAGTTAGCTAACAAAATAGCATAGTGAGAAAAAAGTAGGAACAGAACATTTCTCTTTTTATTGTTCATTTTAAAATTTACTTAATATATTTAGTTTTCAGCATTGATTTTCAAAATAGTTTGAATTACAAATTTTCTCCCCATTTCTTCCCTCCCCCCCAATCCAAGATGGCGTATATTGTGGTTGACCTGTTCCCCAGTCAGCCCTCCCTTCTGTCACCCCACTCCCCTCCCATCCCCTTTTCCCTTCCTTTCTTGTAGGGCAAGGTAAATTTCTACGCCCCATTGCCTGTGTATCTTGTTTTCTAGTTGCATGCAAAAACATTTTTTTTTGTTTTTGAACCTCTGTTTTTAAAACTTTGAGTTCCAAATTCTCTCCCCTCTTCCTTTCCCACCCACCCTCCCTAAGAAGTCAAGCAATTCAACATAGGCCACATGTGTATCATTATGTATAACCCCTCCACAATACTCATGTTGTGAAAGACTAACTATATTTTGCTCCTTCCTAACCTATCCCCCTTTAATGAATTTTCTCCCTTGACCCTGTCCCCTTTTGAAAGTGTTTGTTTTTTATTACCTCCACCCCCATCAGCCCTCTCTTCTATCATCCCACCTTTTTTATCTTCTTCCTCCTTTTTTCCTGTGGGGTAAGATACCCAATTGAGTATGTATGGTATTCCCTCTTAAGGTCAAATCTGATGAGAGCAAGATTTACTCATTCCCCCTCACCTGCCTTCTCGTCTCTTCCTACAGAACTGCTTTTTCTTGCCACTTTTATGCGAGATAATTTACCCCATTCTATCTCTCCCTCTCTCAATATATTCCTCTCTCATCCCTTAATTTGATTTTATTTCTTTTAGATATCTTCCCTTCATCTTCAACTCACCCTGTGCCCGCTCTCTCTCTCTCTCTCTCTCTCTGTATACATACGCATTCACTTATACATATATATACATGAACATATATGTATACACACACACACACACACATATATATACATGCATCTTCCTTTCAGCTACCCTAATACTGAGGTCTCATGAATCATACACATCATCTTTCCATGTAGGAATGTAAACAAAACAGTTCAACTTTAGTAGGTCCCTTGCAATTTCTTTTTCTTGTTCTTTTTCTTGATTACCTTTTCATGCTTCTCTTGATTCTTGTGTTTGAAAGTCATATTTTCTATTCAGCTCTGGTATTTTCACTGAGAAAGCTTGAAAGTCCTCTATTTATTGAAAATCCATATTTTGACTTGGAGCATGATACTCAGTTTTGCTGGGTAGGTGATTCTTGGTTTCAATCCTAGCTCCATTGACCTCCGGAATATCATATTCCAAGCCCTTCGATCTCTTGATGTAGAAGCTGCCAGATCTTGGGTTATTCTGATTGGGTTTCCACAATACTCAAATTGTTTCTTTCTGGCTGCTTGCAGTATTTTCTCCTTGATCTGGGAGCTCTGGAATTTGGCAACAATATTCCTAGGAGATTTCTTTTTGGGATCTATTTGAGGAGGCGATCGATGGATTCTTTCAGTTTCTATTTTGCCCTGTGGCTCTAGAATATCAGGGCAGTTCTCCTTGATAATTTCTTGAAAGACGATATCTAGGCTCTTTTTTTTGATCATGGCTTTCAGGTAGTCCAATAATTTTTAAATTATCTCTCCTGGATCAATTTTCCAAGTCAGTGGTTTTTCCAATGAGATATTTCACATTGTCTTCCATTTTTTCATTCCTTTGGTTCTATTTTATAATATCTTGATTCCTCATAAAGTCACTATCTTCTGCTTGCTCCAATCTAATTTTTACGGTCGTATTTTCTTCAGTGGTCTTTTAGACCTCCTTTTCCATTTGGGTAATTCTGCCTTTCAAGGCACTCTTCTGCTCATTGGCTTTTTGAAGCTCTTTTGCCATTTGAGTTAGTCTATTTTTTAAGGTGTTGTTTTCTTCAGTATATTTTTCAGTATTTTTTGGGTCTCCTTTAGCAAGTCATTGATTTGTTTTTCATGGTTTTCTTGCATCCTTCTCATTTCTCTTCCCAATTTTTCCTCTACTTCTCTAACTTGTTTTTCCAAATCCTTTTTGAGCTCTTCCATGACCTGGGACCAGTTCATGTTTTCCTTGGAGGCTTTTGTTGTAGGGTCTTTGACTTTGTTAACTTCTTCTGTCTGTATGTTTTGGTCTTCTTTGTCACCAAAGAAAGAATCCAAAGTCTGAGACTGAATCTGGGTGCGTTTTCACTGCCTGGCCATATTCCCAACCAATTAACTTGACCCTTGAGTTTTTCAGCGGGGTATGACTGCTTGTAGACTAAAGAGTTCTATGTTCCACGCTTGTGGGGATGCACCAGCTCTGCCAAACCAGCACTCCTCCTTCCCCAAGAACCCCCAACCCGGACTGGACTTAGATCTTCAGCAGGCTCTTCACTCCTGCTCTGATCTGCCACTTAATTCCTCCCACCAGGTGGGCCTGGGGCCAGAAGCAACTGCAGCTGTACTTCTGTAGCTGCCCCACCTCCACTGCCCCCGGGGCGGTAGGCAAACCGTCAACTCCTTCCACTCCCACAGCTTTTCCCACTAACCTTATCTGTTTTCTTTGGTGTTTTGGGGGTTGAGAAGTCTGGTAACTGCTGCAGCTCACTGATTCAGGGCACTAGGGCCTGCTCCACCTGGTTCCTGGTCTGGTTGGTCCCCACAGCTCATGCTGGGCTCTGCTCTGCTCTGCTCCACTCTGCTCCCAGCTCCGTGCGGGATAAACCTCACCCAGAGACCATCCAGGCTGTCCTGGGCTGGAGCCCTGCTTCCCTCTGCTGTTTTGTGGGTTCTGCCATTCTAGAATTGGTTCAGAGCCATTTTTTATAAGTTTTTGGAAGGACTCAGCAAGGAGCTCATGCTAGTCCCTGCTTTCCAGCCGCAGTCTTGGCTCTGCCTCTGACCTGGACTGAACAAAACATTTCAATGAATAACATTGGTGTATTCTCTAACCAATATATACATCAGTGGGAATAGGGAACATGCATAATTTCATATATGAAGGGTCACATTGGTCAGAAACATCAATGATCAGAGTATGAGTATAGAGGAATGTATATGTAGAAAGCCTGTGTGGCCAGTGCATATACAGGAAAGAATACAACACGCTTTGGATGCTGCCCAGTTCTTCTTGTAATGTAATTGCACTGCTATCTATTCTAGCTGGGTTTTACTCTTTCCTGAAGTTGCTAACCACTGGACACAGAATCACTGATGCTCCTACTTAGGCAAAGCATTGAGCATTTTGGCAAATTTCATTGTGTCTTTCTCTCTCATACCAGCTTCTGGACTTCATCTCTTGAGGGCACCACTGACTCAATTTTCTCTCATTTACTAGAGTGTAGCAATTAGAAAGCCTTTCTCTAATAAGAGCAGGCATATAAATTTTTAATCTTAATGACTATACCTGGTCAAGGATCTTAGAACAGAAGTCAAGCAGAGTGCCCCAAACTAAGATTAAATATGTTCTTTTTACTTACTCCTATTATAAGGATCTAAAGCATTAATCCAAACCTCTCTCTGATTTAGGGTTATAAAGTTCCTTTTAGCTTCCATTATTTCTAGATTCCCAACCTGCATTCCCCTTCAAATCATTTCAAGAAGTGTGGCAAAAGAAACTGCAAAGGGTTAAGGGTCTGAGGCAAAGTAATTTTCCTCAGTTCCCCAAGACTCTTTGGATCTTGTTATTAAAATTAAAGACTAAAAAGTTTTTTTTTAAAAAAAGGTAAGCTGCTGGGAGCCTATCACCATGCCCTTCAAATAATTTATTTTAAATTCTTGACTTTTGTATGCAAATGTGGTCAGCAATCTACCTGTCAAGCCTTCCTACATAGGCCAATAAATAAAACAATATGGTTATATTATTAGGATCATGCCAAAAATAAAGAGAAAGTTAAAGTGTGTTTATAACATAGTATTTGGAAAACAAGCTTATATTTTTAAGGGAAGTAACAACAGCTTAAGCATGTATGTATGTATTTATGCATGTATGTATGTATATATATATGTATATATGTGATATAAATATACATATATATAATTGAAATCTTGGAACAAGACTGCTTCAAATAGCTTAAATATGTATATATGTATTTATGCATGTATTTATGTATATATATATATGTAGTAATATATATATAATTGAAATCTTGAAATAGAACTGCTTCAAACTTTGTAGAAAAATGTGGGCTTGGATCATTAAATTTGTTCCATTTTTCAATTAAAATAGAAATTTCAGTGGAAGATTTAAGTATAAAATAAATAAAACACAAAAAGTCATTTTATTACCAAAACAAGCATGCAAATTAAATTAATGCACAGAATCAGACAATCTTAGGAAGCAGGTTGTGCACTTATAGGTAAATGTAAAGTATAGCTAAAGCTCCTTCAAGAGGGGTAGAGTATATTATTAGTTTGGGGTGGGAGGGAAGGCTCATAACATATATGAAATTTTATGTTAGCTGTGCTTTGAATTCTAGGAGGCAGAGGTAAGGAAGGATTGCCCTCCATGTAAGGGTGACTGCCTAATCAAAATGACAAGAGGTGGGAAAATGGAATGCCATGAATAGAGAATAGTTAACCAGCCAGTTAACCAGAATAAATAGTATAAGAAGAAAAATGATACGAAATAAGGCTGGGAAAGTTGATAAGTCTTAAATTAAAACTGTGGAGTTGTTTTTGTGTTTGTTTTATCTTTGAAGTAATAGAGTGCCACTGAAGTTTTTCTGACTAGTGATAGTGGCATTTTAGGAGTATCAATTTGACAGTTGTATGGAGGATGAATTCGTTGACTGTTGCAATAATCCAGATGAGAGGTGATGAGGGCCCCAATTAAGGTAAAGGGTAAGTATGTGAATAAAAAGTGATGGATATGATGCAAGAAATATGAACATATAATTGACAAAGTTTGATAACAAGAGGTGGCAGGGAGCATTCTTAGGATTAAAACCTGGCTGACTGGGAGGATGGTGATATCTTGGACAAGGTAGATTTTGAGAGAAATGTAATGGGATGTCTGAACATATAAAATTCTAGTTGCCTACAGGATAAATGAGTGGAAAAATACAGTAAGTAGTTAGTAATATGGGGCAGCTAGGTGGCACAGTGGATAGAGTACTGGGCCTGAAGTCAAGAAAATGTCTTCCTGAGTTCAAATGTGGCCTCAGATACGTCCTAGCTGTGTGAGCCTGAACAAGTCACTTAATCCTGTTTGTCCCAGTTCTCGTCTGTAAAATGAACTGGAGAAGGAGATGGGAAACCACTCCAATATCTTTGCCTAGAAAACCCCAAATGAGGTCATGAGGACTGAAAACAACTAAACAATAATTGACTTAAAATAGAGAACTGGGGTTTGAACCCATGGACACTGATGAGATCACTAAGGGAATGACTGTAGTGAAAGAAGAAGTGATGCGTTAGGATGTAGCCTAGAGGACCCAGGACAGAGTCTGTACCAAGAATAGCCTGTATGTATAGGACAATCTTAACTATTAATCACATTATGGACATCTCTAGCCATGCTATCTTTAGTCAGTACATTGTCATCTTCACTTCCTCCCCACAGGAAAATTGGACTCTGCTCCTAGAATTCGGTCCTGGATTTTGATAGGTCATTTTGGGCCTTATCTTGCTTGATTCCAGGTCTTGATAAGCACTTTCTAAATATCTGTAGAGGTCATGTTATTCCCTTTTTCCAGTATTCCTTCATATATGGTTTTTCCCCATTAGAATGTAAGCTTTTTGAGGGAAGAAATTATCTAGCATACTTTTATTTGTATCTCCAGTGCTTAGCACAGGGCAGGACACATGAGAGGAGCAAAGAGGAAGATTGATTCCTAAATAAAAATAGCTTCTAGATATATTTTTTAAAGTGATGAGGCTGCCAAGAACGGGTTGTCTTATACCTGTTGAACCATAGGAGAAAGGAGGCTAAGTTTTGGATGCGATCAAACTTGTCTGAGTTTCTAGACAGTTTGAAAGTATTCAACAAAAAGCTGTTGAAATTCAGAATTCCTACAGTCCACTCATTCTATCCAGAGGCTTTTTTTCCTTTGCCAAGTTAAAGAGAGAAATTTGACCCTGACTCTGTTCCTGGAGGCCATGGGTAATCTAATTTATTCTCAGTGGAACTCCACAAGTGAGCCTTAGTGGAGCCTTTTATGCAGGCCTGCTGTCTCATTACATTCTACAGAAAGTCTTGCCACCTTGAAAGTGAATGATTCAACTCCATTGGAATAGGAGCATCATGCGTATGAAATAAAAGAATGGTGACATTAGCTGAACAACCCTCAGAATAAATACTGAATATTTTTACAGAAATACTATCCACTTATGGAAAAAAATATCTCTGTCTAAAGGACTTTCATTGAGATAGTTCACAAATTCTAGCCCAGTTCTGACATGGGAGGGTCTGACTTATTTCTTAACATTTGGAGTGCAAATAAAAATAGGAAAAAGTGAAGTGTACAAAGCATAAGTTTAATTTTAGAAATAGTACATGCTTTTAAAGCTCTTCAGATGCTGACTTCTTATCTTTCTAGGTGCCTTGAACATTCTTCTCCTTGACACACTATAGTTCAGCTGTTCTTCACAGATGACACTCCACTTCCCCTCTTCATGCCTTTGCATTGACTGTCTTTCATGCCTGGAATTCTTTCTCTCTCTTTACCTCCATCTTTTAGAATTCTTGACTTTCTTTAAGATGTACATCAAATGCTATCTTCTGCAAGAAGCCTTCCTGATCCTCCCAGCTGCAGTGCTCTTCCTTCTAAGGTTACCTAGCACCTTCTCTGTATGCATCATGTATTTTTGTACAGTTTGTTTCCCTTCCCTCCCCTCTCCTTCCCTTCCCTCTCCTTCTCTCTCCTCAACGACTCTTCTCCTCTCTAATACAACATACATTCCAGCAGACATATTCAAAACTATGCAGACACACAATAACCTTCAGACACACATACGTGTCTTTCATCATACTTACATGCATGTAATATTTGTCTTGACTACATAGGTTTAGTTTTGCAAGGCTACCATTTCACAAACCCTTTACCACCTAGGTATGAATTTCACCTACCACCTATGACTGAATTTCAAATGACTGTAGCTAAATGAATATGGTTACCTGTTTTTTGATTGGATAGATCTGTTTCCTAGGATTTCCTCAAGTATATAGCTCTGTAAATGAGAGTAGGTAGATAATTATTTATGCTTTTCTATTAAAATATATTAATTTTTACTAGACTAACCAGTACAAATGTTTAGCTAATCATTAGTTATTATGTATAAGAAAGTAATACATAATTTAGAACAAGATTTAAAGAAATACGAACAATTAGGAACAATGTGGAACTTTATTGATGAAAGTTCAATTATTTTTAATGACTGTTTAACTAATGGTTCCCACCAGAACTTAACAGGAAACAATTTTCAATTCATTCTTAGTCTTTTCTTGGGTCAGAAGCATTTGGAAAATATGAGCTATTGACAGCTATCAGGTATCTACTTGAATACTTCAGAAAATTGTTGCTTTGTTTGTTCTGAAGTCCTTTACATGTGGTTCTACCCTAGATACCAACAAAGTGCTCATAGTTTATTAGGAAGAAGACATTAAGCGACTCTTAGTATGACCATTTCTTTCCAAGTATTCTTTTGATCTACCCAGTTCTTCCTTGGAGAATGTAAACTTGATACTTCATATGGCTTAATTTAAGCTGGAAGAAGCAAGCTTTCCACATCCTTTACCCACAAGTTAAGAGTCTGCAAGTAAAACTTTTGATGCTCACTTTCCAATCAGAAAAAGATTTTCCTGGCAACCATGGTCAGTCACCACTATTCTCCTTTATGACGAATGAACAATTTCCAATCTCTATTGAATGAATTTCTTTACAAAGTTTTGCCATTTTATAACTGTGAGTTGTTGTTGTTAAGTCATTTTTCAGTCACGTCTGACTTCTCATGATTTGACCTTCCACAACAGCCCTGATTTTAAATTTTAAATGGGCCATTATTTTTATCCCTGATGAACTATTTAAAACACATTTGAACAAGACATATATGGGCTTGTAAACACGATGTTGTCTCATACGTGTAAAATACATAAAAACAACCCTAACCTACAAATCAACAACAGACTTTGAAAATAGCTAACTTACCAATACATTTTCCTAGATATAGCCTCCACATTGCTCTATAAACATATTTTCACACACACAAATATTTGAGTCAGCCATTTAAATATAAAGTATGAACACAGAGCTAATTTTTTAACCTTTAATTACCTTTTCATCCTTTGGTACAGAATAGCACATATCTGTAAAGGACCAGTCTAGCCTCTACTGGGTTGTCACCCAACCCCACACACAGTTGGTGGGGGGGACCCAACATCGTTCCTTTCTTGCGTAGACAGAACAATGGTTATAGCAGTAATTTCTTCATTACAGATTCAGAGCCTCATTAATAGTTGTGGTTATGCTAGCAACAGAGGATCTTTCCCTAGCTCCATTTTTTTTTTCTTTTGAGTTATAGACCTCTAAATAGAAGCTTGGACAATTCATATAACTTCAGTTCACTTTATGTCAAAAAACTACCAATTCACAGCTAGGCCAGACCTAGGTGAGCTGCTTTAAACACCGGCAGATCTTCTTCCAAGAAAGTCTGGAGACCATGCTAGCTTCCAAAAAGCTTTTTTGTTCCCTAGCTACTTGCTTAAAGCAGGCTGTCCTCTGGGCCGTCTCCAGAATGTAATGGCTACTTTCACTGGCAGTAGAGATGCCTTGGCACTATTGTAGTAACTCACCCAATACCCAGACAGCTGGGCCCAACTTTTTGGTTTCTTTTACTTAATGGGTAACATATAATTCCCACGATGTGTTTCACCATTTCCTTTGCCTCCTGGCACGCCTATCCAGAGGTGTTCAACCCTGAAAGTAGCATTTGGGCCATCTTGTCTACCTCCCTTCCAAGTCAGAATTATTCCCTATTATTCCCTATATAGCTCATATCTTCCAGGATTTGGACTACTTTTGATATTAGTGACTCAAGCATCAGAACTAACACCACTTCTTTTGGCAGGGAGCAGAGGCCAAGGCTTGGCAGATCAAACTCTTGGGGGTCTTTCCTTACTTTCCCCTGGTTATTAAAACTCAAACAATTCTTTTAAAAGGTGCTCATCTGCATGGTCTATTCTTAAATGTTTACAGTTATGTTACTATTCAGTTGAACTATTACTTTTATAATTAGTTCTGTTTTTTAATTACTTTGCATTTTTCTTCTTTTAATGTCTTTCTCATCTTGTCTAGTATTTAGATACTCATGCCTTCCTATAATGATGTTTTCAGGTGATTATTTTATTAAAAATAGTCTTGGCTTACTTAAAACTTTTTTTCCTATGTAGGGCTAGCAGCATCATTTATTCAGATCCATCGTTAAACATGGGGAAGGGTAAATGAATGAGTGAATGAAAAATAATATTTATTAAATATATATTATGTTCAAAATTCTAAGGATACAAGAAAAGTAAGCCAGATTTTACTTTCAAGGAACTTCCAACCAAATAAGGAAAACCACACATTTAAGAAACATTAGCTTCAAATCAGACTGAAAAACCCAATGCTCCGCAGTGTGTAACAAAGCAAATGGTGATTTATCTTTTTAAATGTCATTTCCATTGATAAAGCCATAATGATTTCTGTTATTGAATTATTCAATGGTGCCAATGTTTGTGATAGAGATTTGAGGGGCAAAAGGTTTCGGTCTAACCAAATATTTCCCACAACCACAAATTTGAAAATTCCACCAACAGAGGTTCTTTTCTTTGTATTCAATCAATCAGCATGCGTTTATTGAGCACCTGCTTTTTTCCAGGCACTGGGGTTAAGTTTGAATCTTCCCCTATACACATTTAACTCACAATTTCCTAATGTGGATAATTTTTCCAGAACCCTTAAAATTTTATTTATGTCTAAATTCTTTAAGCTTCCATGAAAAGGGAAAGGGGAATAAACATTTATTAAGTGCCTAGTATGTGCCAGGCACTATCCTATGTACCTTAGAAATCTTATCTCATTTGATCCCCCCACAATCCTGGGAGGTAGCTATTATTAGTATTCTCATTTTTGCAGTTGAGGAAAATGAGGCACAAAGGTTAAATGACTTGGCCAGAGACACATAGCAAATGCCTAAGGCCAGATTTAAACTCAATTCTTCTTGAGTCCTGGCCAAGCACTGTATCTGCTATGCTACCTTTCTGCCTTAAAAGCATTAATGTGAATATTTTATATGAAAGAGGATCTGGAAGGATTTATATGTTTCATATACAATTATTTGCCTTGCTTAATGCCAAAAGAATGTAAGGTCCTCAAGGGAAGGTAATATCTTTTTTTTAATTTGGTAGTATTAGTGCCTGGCACATAGTAGGTATTGAAATAAAATGTGTGCTCCATTGAGTTTTTGAAGTTTTCAATCAATTCCAAAGGCAATAACTATGTTTTAAATAAATAATATGTTTGGTAATGGGTATAGTTCAAGTTAATCAAATCCTATATTATTTTGTGTTTTGCCTAGAATAATTTTTAAAATATATTTTTATTTATTTCTCTAAATATTTCCCAATTAAATTTAAAATATTAACATTCATTTAAAAATTGTTCCAAATTCCCTCCCTCCCCTCCCACCCCTTGCCCCTTGATAATTTGATATCAATTATACATGTGAAGTCATGCAAAATATATTTCCATATTAGCAATATTGCAAAAGAAAATAGATAAAAACAAGAAAATAAAAAAGCAAAAAAGGATGCTTAAATCTGTATTCAGAATCCATTCCCCAATTGAGAAATGGTCGAAGGATATGAACAGGCAGTTTTCAGAGGAAGAAATTAAAGATTTTTATAGGCATATGAAAAAATGCTCTAAATCACTATGGATCAGACGCAAATCAAAACAACTATTAGGTACCACATCTCTCCTGTCAGATTGGCTAACATGACAAAACAGGAAAATGATAAATGCTGGAGAGGATGTGGGAAAATTGTAACATTTTTACATTGTCAGTGGAGTTGTGAACAGATCCAGCCATTCTGGAAAGCAATTTAGAACTATGCCCAAAGGGCTATAAAATGTGCATACCCTTTGACCCAGCAATACCACTTCTAGGGCTGATCACACTAGGGGGAAAGGGACCCATATGTTCAAAAATATTTATAGCAGCTCTTTTTGTGGTAGCAAAGAATTGGACATCAAGGGGATGTCCATCAGTTGGGGAATGGCTAAACAAGTTGTGGTATATGAATGTAATGGAATACTTTTGTGCTATAAGAAATGGGGAATATACAGACTTCCTACTAACCTGGAAAGAACTACATGATATGATGCTGAGTGAGAGGAGCAGAACCAGGAGAACATTGAACACAACCACAGACATATTGATTCTGTGATGACTAACTTTGATAGACTTGGCTCTTCTCAGCAATACAAGGCTCAAAGACAGCTCCAAAGGACTCATGATGGAAAGAGCTATCTACATATAGATAAAGAACCATGGAATCTGAATGCAGATTGAAGGAAACTATCTGCTCTCTTTTTTTCTGTATCTTTTTTTTTTGGTTTTATTTCTTTTCTCATGATTCACTCCACTGATCATGGTTCTTCTTTACGACTTGACTATTGTGTAAATATGTTTAATGTGAAGGTATATGTAGTACATATATCAGATTCCATGCTGTCTTGGGGGGAAGGGGAGGGAAGGGAGGGGAAGAAAAAAGAAAAAACCCGTGGAACTGAGCGTTGTAAACTAAAAATAAAAAAATAAAAAGAGCTACATAAAACAAAAACAGTTAAGCCCTTAATCTATTTATCATCCATTGTTTATTTAACAAATACTTTTTTCTTCTTTTTTGGTGCCACATCTGTGGCAAAATTACTAGTCACTGCAGGGGATGCCAAAGAGAATAAGGCATAATTCATTTCTTTGCCTACCTTAGAAAGATTATAAATGTTTTTGGATATCAGACAACTATCCAATCAGAATAGCAGATAACTACCTAATCTCCATATGTCTTATTTTGATGGCGTATATGACAGCCACATTTTCTAAATGTAAATGCAAAAATGTCCTACTTCTTTGTAACTAGCCCTGTTTCAAAGATTTTTTAAATATTCTTTGTATTTACATCACTGTCATTTTTGGAAGAAAAGAAAAAATACAAAATCCTTTCACTTCCAAACTGACTTTGTGACAAATAAAAACAAGTATAACTACCAATAGACTGACAAAAGGTGTCAATATAAACAATATTTTTTCTCTATGTAGTCTCCTACCTCCCTGTCTATTATGAGAAGGAAGATACGTTTCCTCATCTATTCTCTGGAATTTTTGTTGGTTGTTTTTGTTATTTAGATTTTTGGCTTTCTTTTAGTGAATCATTTATGTTAGCTGTTATACCCATCCATCCATCTATCTATATATCTATCTCTCTCTCTACCTGTCTGTCTGTCTAACTAATTAAATAGATAGATTGACAGATAGACAGATAGTTCTTTTGGTTCATCAGACTTACTTGTTATGCTAGTTCTGAGTAAGACAATTTTTAAACCTGAGTATTATGAGCCTTTAAGGTGCTAATTATTTCAATATTTCACTATATAAATAGACACTATTGACATATAACTGCGGGTAATATGGGCATTGTTACCTGTAATGAACTACAGATGCAGGCATTTGGGAAAAGAAGTAAAATGTAATTGTGATTAACTAGAATCTAACTGGCCGTGATCCTAAATTATCCAGAGTTGTTTGCCTTTTCCTTTGAGGAACAAGAATTAAAGCCTAATAAAACAATACCAGGTCAAGGATTATTATTATTTTTTAAGGAACTTCCTGAATACGTAGTGCAATCAGTGTACATCAGAGTTTCTGAAACTTTTTTGTGTTATGTACCCTTTTGGCAAGGGACAGCTAGATGGCAAAGTGAATAGGTCATGGAGTCAGGAAGACTCATCTTCCTGAATTCAAGTCTAGCTTCAGACACTTACTAGCTGTGTGATCCTGGGCATGTCACTTAACCTTGTTTTCTGCTGTGCCCCTCATCTGTAAAATGAGGTGCAGAAGGAAATAGCAAAGTATTCCAGTATCCTTGCCAAGAAAACCCCAAATGGGTCATGAAAAGTGAAAAAGACTGAACAATGACAACAACCCTTTTGGCAGTCTAGTGAAAACTGTAGACTCCTTCTGAGAATAATGATTTTGAATTTATTAAGTAAAACCCTTAAGATTACAAAGGAAACCAAAGGTTAGTGCAAATAAAGTTGTAATTTGTTTTTCATCCAAGTTCAGGACCCATCCCCAGGTTAAGAACCCCTGGTCTAGATTCAATCTAATTTCCTACCTACAGCACAATGATTATTGTTATTCAGAATTATAACCTAAAGGTCCTGCAAGATCTTGAATCATAATATAGATATATTTAGCCCTGTGAACTAAGGCCAAAAAAACCTCCCAAAAAACAAGAGGCAACTATTCCAACCTAGAAAATTTTCTATAACTAGGTTTGAAACAAACAAATTTAAAAAGGAGGTTTTAAATTAATCCTTATTTAACCATCAGATAAAGTTAACAGGAATCCTTCCCTGCTCCAAAAGAGTTTCCATTAGTCTTGGTTTTACTAGTAAAAGTATAAAAAAACACTTTCCCTCAGTAATTCTGGGTTGGCTATGGAAAAAATTGATTTGGAGAGAAATCATGGTTTGTACTAATCATGTAATTTCTATTTTATATGAGGAAATAATATTTTTGTAAGCTGGATCCACCCCCCCCCAAAAAAAAAATAAAAGAAGAAAGCTAGAAGTACTCCTCTATATGTCTTCTTTGATCCAATTACATCAGATTCTTGGATGTTCCACTAACAAGGCTCCCCATCTCCCTGCTCCAGGAATTCTCTCAGGCTGTCCATCATTCCTGGAGTGCTTCCCTTCCTCTGCTTCACCTATTGACTTCCCTGGCTTCTTTTAATTTCAGCTAAAATCTCACCTTCTACAGGAAGGCTTCCTCAATCCCTCTTAGTTCCCATGCCATCCTTCTGCTAATCACTTCCTATTTATCCTGTATATAGTTTGTCTTGAATATATTTGCTTCCATGTTTTCTCCCTCCTTAGATTGTAAGCTCCTTAAAGGCAGGGACTGTCTTTTGTCTCTTTTTTATGTCCATTGCTTAGATTAAAATCTGGCATGTTTGTTCTTGTTGTTCAGTCATGTCCAACTTATTCATGACCCCATTTGGGATTTTCTTGGCAAGAACACTGGACTGGCTTGGTCTTTCTCCAGCTTATTTTATAGATGAAGAAACTGAGGCAAATAGAATTAAGTGACTTGCCCTGATTCACACAGCTAGTAAGTGTCTGAGGCTAGATTTGAACTCCTGAAGATAGGTCTTCCTGACTCCAGGCCCAGTACTCTATCCACTATGCCACCTAGCTACCCCTGCAATGCCTGGAACATAGTAGGTCCTCAATAAATGCCTAATGATTGATTGATTTGTATTATTTGAGGCCAAGATAAGAAAAGTTGAGCTAGAACAAATTGAATTTTCTGAAGAAAGAGTCATCTAGGAGAGGAGAGACAGTAAGGAGTGAAAGATGGAACCCCTTGCCAGGATATTGCGGGGTGTTCTTATGTAAGGGATGTAGGCAAAAATAATGAGGAATGAGTAATAAGAGGAATGTAGCATAGAATGGGATAGTGAATAGTGATCTTGACTCACAGTCAAGAAGTGTGCCACCTTTGGCACATCTGGGCCATGCATAGCTCTGGGAAAGTCACTTAACTTCTCCATGCTTTAAGTAACTCAGTAAAACTAAGCTGTTGAGTAAGTGCCAATCTGTACTGGTACTGGGTCCTTAACCAGAATTCCCTAGCTTAAGAAAATCACAGATCCAGTTGGAGATAAAAAGAGGGAACCTCAGTTTACCTTCAGTCGTGCCTTAACCTACATGTTTTGGCCCAGATTTACAGAAATCTCTGAACTGACTTTTGCTCAGTTTGTGCAAATTAACAAGATAGCTCTCATGGTTCACATTCTAAAGGTAGATGAAATTCTACAACTCAAGGTATTTTGGAGAAAATGTAGATATCAGTTGCTTTATGGAAGCCAAGAAAAGATCTTTAAAAAAAATTTTTTTTAAAGTTTAACCAAATCTTAAAGAAGATCTGGGAAAGGATATTTTCTTTCTTCACTAGATTACAAGAGGTGATTTTTCCAAGGCTATAAGACAGATCAAGTTAGGATTTGATAAAATCTCTCTGTAGAATAGTGTTAACCTTTGGTTAGGCTTTAGCTCTTAGCTCCTGCCTTTTCCAGGGTGGGGCTGGGCTTCAGGAATGATCCACCTTGATTTCTAGCTTGTTGGGGTGGGGTAGTGATGCTCTAAGCTACAGAGTGGAGAGCTCCTACAGCTTTGAAAACCTGGCTTGTGTAAGATTTTGTGAGAGAGTGAGTGAGGAGTGTTGTTGTAACCTATGATTGAAGGAGGTAAATTAGGCAGGTGGTCCCCTGGGCTTTGATAAGCAGGTGCAGATGAGAGCAGGGGGGCTGGCTGCTCTGGAGTAGTGGTAAGCAGTTCTTGGGGCCTAGGGGGGATTTGGTATCCTGGTTGATGAGGGAGGTCAGGGAATATGATTTAGGATTGATGTTAGATTATGAGGTATGATGACTGGGATTGTCTAGAGTAGATTTTAATAGGATAAGAGATGGGATGTGATGGAAAAGTGCCCCAGAACTCCTATCTCTTCAACCATTTCTGGTAGAAAGATGAATAAATTAATGAATATCATTTACTAAGCACTTAACTATGTGCCATGCTCCATGCTAAGGATTTCATATATATACATATGTATGTATATATATATGTGTGTGTGTGTTCACATGTATAAATATATATATATATATATATATATATATATATTCCACCTCTCTATCTATTCTGAGTCTTTCCATCTGCCATACAAATAAACTTTATCTATCCCTCAATTACAGTATGAACTCCTTGAGAGTAGGAATTGTCTTTACATATATGTATTTAAGAAATAACAGTTCCTACTGTCAAGGAGCTCATGCTCTAATTGAGGGAGAAATAAAGTTTATTTGTATGGCAGATGGAAAGACCTAGAAGTCCTTAATGTATCCATGGGACAGATGGTAATTCAGGGATTCTTATGTTACATAAATAAGTCAGACGACAATGCCAGGGGACTGGAAAGAGTAAGGACAGAACAGATGGCAAGGCCAAGTGAGGCTCCATCTTATTAGAATGAATAGAGTTGTTGACTTACACCTTATTCACGCCCTGTGAGTAGTCAGGAAGGCTGGGCAAAGTGAGAATGAAAGGGTAGGGGGCATCCATGGTGGTGGTATGTCTTTTTATCAACAGCTGTCCTAGATGAGTAGTAGAACAGCAGGGTTGGAGGTGCCAGAGTGGAGGACACCTTACCTGATCTAGGTTAAATTCAACTTCAAGACTCCAAGGGAACCAGGCCACATGGCTCCCCATGCAGTAAATAAAGTTATTGTCTTTCCCCCCTTCTAGAACACTTCTCAAACTTACTTCTTGGCATTTTATTCTTGTGATGGGATGGAAAAGGATTTTAGTAGTATTTTATGATTGGTGAAGGGGGTTGTGAGGAGCTAACTTACTTGCTAAATTGTATAGTAAGAGTGGAAGTCAAAGAGACCTGAGTTTAAATCTTTCTTCAAACATGGACTAGCTATGTGACCTTGAGCAAGTTTCAGTTTCTTCTATTGTAGAAGGAATAGTGTAAAAGTCCCTACCTCACATGATTGATGTGAGCATCAAATCAGATAACATATGTAAACTATTTTGCAAACCTTAAATTACAACATAAATGTTGTTGCTGTTGTTATTGTTGTCATAATGGCTCTAGAACCTTGACCAGAATCTCAGTCTACTGCTTTTAAGGAACAGACAAGAAAATTAAATTTTATAGTGTAAATATACTGATGATGGAATTTTTTCTTCTTTTTTCATATTTTACTATGTTTTTTCCCTCTTAACAATTATTTTATTATTTAATATTTTAGTTTTCAACATTGACTTCCACAAGATTTTGAGTTACAAATTTTCTCCCCATCTCTACCCACCCCCACTCCAAGATGGCATACATTCAGATTGCCCCGTTCCCCAGTCAGCCCTCCCTTCTGTCACCCCATTTCCCCCCCCCCCATCCCCCTTACTTTCTTGTAGGGCAGGATAGGTTTCTGTGCCCTATTCCCTATATATCTCATTTCTCAGTTGCGTGCAAAAACAACCTTTTTTTTTGAGTACCTGCTTTTAAAATTTTGAGTTCCAACTTCTCTCCCTTCTTCCCTTCCCTCCCACCCTCCCTAAGAAGGCAGGAACTTCAACATAGGCCACACATGTATTATTATGTAGAACACTTCCACAATACTCATGTTGTGAAAGACTATATTTCCCACTATCCTATCCTGTCGCCCTTTATTCAATGTTATCCCTTGACCCTGTCCATTTTAAAACATGCTTGCTTTTGATTACCTCCTCCCCTATCTGCCCTCCCTTCTATCATCGCCCCTTTTTTATCCCCTTCCCCCTACTTTCCGGTGGGGTAAGATAACCGATTGAGTGTGCATGTTATTCCCTCCTCAGGTCAAATCCGATGAGAACAAGATTCACTCATTCCCCCTCACCTGTCCCCTCTTCCTTTCCAGCAGAACTGCTTTTTCTTGCCACTTTTATGTGAGATAATTTATCCCATTCTATCTCTCCCTTTCTCCCTCTCTCAATATATTTCTCTTTTGATGCCTTAATGTAGGAGCTGCTAGATCTTGTATTATCCTGATTGTGTTTCCACAATACTCAAATTGTTTCATTCTGTCTGCTTGTGGTATTTTCTCCCTTGACCTGGGAACTCTGGAATTTGGTGACAATATTCCTAGGAGTTTTCTTTTTGGCATCTTTTTCAAGAGGCTATTGGTGGATTCTTTCAATTTCTATTTTACCCTTTGGCTCTAGAATATCAGGGCAGTTTTCCTTGATAATTTCTTGAAGGATGATGTCTAGGCTCTTTTTTTGATCATGGCTTTCAGGCAGTCCAATAAATTTTAAATGATCTCTCCTGAGATATTTCATGTTGTCTTCCATTTTCTTCATTTCTTTGGTTCTGTTTTATAATATCTTGATTTCCCATAAAGTCACTAGCTTCCAATCTAATTTTTAAGGTAGTATTTTCTTCAGTGGTTTGGACCTCCTTTTCCATTTGGCTAATTCTGCCTTTCAAGGCATTCTTCTCTTCATTGGCTTTTTGGAGTTCTTTACCATTTGGGTTAGTCTATTTTTAAGGTATTATTCTCTTCAGTATTTTTTGGGTCTCCTTTAGCAGGTCATTGACTTATTTTTCATGGTTTTCTTGTATCACTCTCATTTTTCTTCCCAATTTTTCCTCTACTTCTCTTACTTGCTTTTCCAAATCCTTTTTGAGCTCTTCCATGGCTTCAGACCAATTTATATTTTTCTTGGAGGCTTTTGATGTAGGCTCTTTGACTTTGTTGACTTCTTCTGGTCATATGTTTTGATCTTCTTTGTCACCAAAAACAAAGATTCTGGAGTCTGAGTCTGTCTGAGTTTGCATCCTTTTTCTCTGCCTGGCCATGTTCTCAGGCAACTACTTGACCTTTGGGCTTTTTGTCAGGGTATGACTGCTTGTGGAGTAGAGAGTGCTTTGTTCCAAGCCTAAGGGGCTATGCTGCTGTTTTCAGTGCTATTTCTACTCCTCTGTCACTGCAAGCTCTGCCACAGCAGCGCTCCTCCTCCCCCAAGAACTGCCAACCAGGATTGCTACCCAGATCCAAGCAGGGCAAAGAAAGCCCTGAACTCCCACTCTGGTCTGCTGCTTGATTCCTCCCACTGTGTGAGCCAGGGACTCTGGAAGCAGCTGACGCTGGAGCTCCACCACTGCACCACCTCCGCCAACCCCAGGGCTCGTGGCCAGACTTCTCTCTAACTCGATCTAGCAGTTTGCCCACTAACCTGTTCTGTGGTCTTTGGTGTTTGTGGGTTGAGAAGTATGGTAACTGCCACAGCTCAATGATTCATGGCCCTAAGGCCTACTCTGGTCGACTCCCAGTCTGGTCTGTCCTGGTGCGACCCACACTGTGCTGCGCTCCACTCCCAGTGCCGTGCAATAGACCCTTCCCAGCAACCATCCAGGCCATCCTTGGCTGGAAACCTGCTTCCCTCTGCTATTTTGTGGGTTCTGCAGCTCTAGAATTTGTTCAGAGCAATTTTTTGCAGGTGTTTGGAGGGATTTGGGGTAGAGTTTAAGCAAGTCCCTGCTTTCCAGATGACATGTTGGCTCCACCCCACCAATGGATTTTTTTAAACTGGCTGTCTCAAAAGGCAATATAAAGCCAAGGAGGTTACTAGGTTTATTTTAAAACCAACTTTATTTTTGATTAGTTCAAGAATGGAAGGGAGAATGGACAACCTTTCCATTTAAAGATTACTGTATGATGTCAGAGGACCCTTAATTTTCATTTTTAGCTAGGAAAATCCCATTTTAAGTTTTGTTTCAGATGGAGCAACCATGAAGTATGAATTTCAGAAAATGTGGTAGGTCATGGAGTCTGGCAGAACATGAAATCTTCTTGGAGCATGGTCACATAACCATAATACAATCCAAGAAATCTAAGCGGTTCCTGAGGGCCATAAACATTCCTTCCTTCCACTTCTGATTACTAAAGGTTCAGAAGCCAACATGATACTAAGAAGTAGTGACAATGTCCATAAGCCATTTTCCTGTGATCTTTGTTTCTGCAGAGGAAATGCAACACTTCAAATGTCAAACTGTTGGAAAGCGTAAAGCAACACTTTCCTTTGAAGAAAAAGCCACCTAGATTTCCTCAATAAAACAGAAATGTAAAAGGCCAAACTGCACATGTTAAACTGTGAAAAAAGAGAAAATATAAGAGAATGAATAAAAGGAGGTGAAAAATATGCCTGTAATCAGCTGAAATCATACCTGGGGCAAATTCATCTGGGGTCAGAAGGAATGTAGTGGTGATGTACATAATAGTTCTACGCCCACCTTATTATGTGTGTTGTCATACTTAGAGATGGTGGCTTGCCTCCCTACCTGCCACCACCCAGAGAGTTTCAGCCTTCTCTTCTACTGGGTTTGAAGAGCAAGGTGGGCCTTATACAGGGAAGGCATGGTAACAAGACCTTGAGGTGGCAACCAAGGACAGTTGTAACTCCTTCACCCTTCCCACCCTACCCTTGGAGAATGAAATGAGTTTCAGGAAGTCAGTCACCATTAGAAGGAAGAAATTAGTTTTTTACCCTCACCCTCATGATATTGGTTCCCTGGGGGTAAAATTTCATTCACTTTATGCTAGTTACAGGTGTCCTAGAAGAAGATAAATTTCTCACATGATGAAGGATTCCAATTTCCCCAAAGGAGTTTTATTTTATTTTGTAAATTCAAAACCAGATATACTCTCCTTGCAAGAAGAATACGTAAATGGAAGACAACCACATTCCTTGGACAGTAAGAGGAAAAATGTTTATATATATATGCATATATATGTAGTATATAATTTTCTCTAATTACATATTAAAACAATTTTTAAACATTTCTGTTTTTCTTTAAAGTTTTAAGTTCAAAATTCCATCCTTCTCCTCCTCCCTTCCTGACCCCCTGCTCCAGAGAGAATAAGCAATCAGATATAGGTTACACATGTGCAATCATGAAAACATTTCCATATTTGTAATTTTGTACAAGAAGACCTGAATAAAAGAAAAAGAATGAAAGAAAGTAAAAGATAGTATGTATTTAAACAATATCAGTTTTTTCTCTAGAGGTGGACAGTATGTTTCATCATTATTCCTTTGAGATTGTCTTGGATCATTGTATTCTTGAAAATAGCTAAGTCATTCAGAGTTCTTCATTGAAACAGTACTGTTGTCACTGTGTACAGTGTTCTCCTGGTTCTGCTCACTTCACTTTGCATCAGTTCATGTAAGTCTTTCCAGGTTTTTTTGAAATCATCTCATTTGTCATTTCTTACAGCACAGTCATATTCCATCACAATCATGTACTACAGCTTGTTTAGCCATTTCCCAATTGATGGGTATCTCTTTGATAGCCACCACAAAAAGAGCTCTAGATATTTTTGTACAAATGAGTTTTGCCCCCTCTTTTTGATGTAAAAGGAAAAATGGTAAAGATGTGTTGTGAGATCTTTCAGAGAAGTGTTGTGAGAGACTGAAGATTACAAAGGACAAGGAAAGAAGATGAGGATAAAATATGTAGTATACTTGGAGAACTGTCTCAATCTACATGGTTCAATTTGAAGGGAACCAGTAGGAGCTCTCTATTCCTAAACATCTTCTTTATTGAAAGACCACTGTGATGAGCCTTCATTATGAAAAGCCACATACTTTTGAGTTTATCATGGCTCAGTGAAGAGACATCTTAACATGGAGTTACTTGACTTCTGGGAAAAATGGCAAAGTGGAAGTTTCTAGACAAGCCCAACCACTTTGAGAGAAAGTTCAACAAGAATGAACTACAGAGCCAAATGAAGTGAATATTCAATAAAACCAAAGAGAAGCACTAGTAAGCTCTTTCATTGAGCTCAGAACTGCAGGAAAAGAGAATGTGAAATGTACAGGGGTCCTTGTCAGGTGCCCTTTGGAGGACTTGAAGTAAATGCATGTTCTAACCCCTCAGATCCTCAGCAAGGTGCAAGCCCAACTCCCAGTATGTCAGGGATTGGGGATGGTGGGCTGAAATGCCCATTCAGTGAATGCTTAAAGACTCTTTATAACATCTGTAGCCAACAAGATCTCTATTAGAAACATGGAGAAAAAAAACCCAAACAACCCCACAATCTTAGGTCTGGGCCTATCCTAAAGGGCAAAGCCAGTTCCCAGACAGTGAATTCTTAAGACAGTGGGGCAAAGACAATTCAATAAATAGTGATAGGGGCCTTCCAGAAAACCTGAAGCCAGAGAAATCTCTGATATCACTTAGGAATTGTTAAAGCTACACAAGGACACAAAACCAACTGCTGGTAGGTAATTGAATAAGGAAAAAGAGATGGAGATAGGGCTGAGGCCAACCTACATACTGGATGCCAGGAGAAAGAAGCAGAAGCATAGAGTAAGAGAAGGTGTGGGACCTGGCCCCACTGCAGGCTCCAACATTCTGCTACAAGCTAGGGTTGAGGAAGAAGTCAGGCAAGGGGTTCCAATAACAGCCAGCCCATCAAGAGGTGCAGTGCTTCGGTGGCAACAATAGTTAGGCTACAGCAAGGACAGATCCAGTGCTTAGCTACCCCTTCCAAGGGTCTGGGAGGGGATGGAACACAAAGTCCAAATCCATCAATTGAGGCTTATTGATATTATTCTCCAAATGTTAACCCCTAAAACAATGAAGAAACACTATAAGAATAAGAAAAATTCAAGGGGCAAATGAGAATAGTAGTAACTAGTAGATGAGAATAACAACAATAAGTACAAGTAGATTTTCAGGGGCAAACAATGGATTGATCACAAGGACTCTATGAGTGGCTAGAAGAATTGGAGCAGTACATAAACAGTGAAATTAAAGTTCTTTAAAAAAAATAAGGATACCAAAAACCTTAGGACAGAAGGTGGAAAAGCTTGCTTAAATAGTAGAAACTCTGAAAAATGAAAGGGATCAAACAGAACTAAATATTTCAGTGAGTTAACAAGAAATATTAGAACAAAGTTCTAAAGACTAAATTGTTAGAAGAATATGTGAGAAATTTCGTATTAAAAACAACCGACCTGGAAAACATGAGGAAAGAAAATTTAAAAATCACCAAATTTGCTAAACAAAAAAAAAGGCAGAAAGAAAAAATTCTGATTGCCATGTTCAGGAATTAATTTTTTAAAATAACCTCAGAGTTATTAGGATCAGACAGCAAAGTGAAATATACAGAATTAACCAATCACTTCTTGAAACTCCAAATAAAAATATGTAGCCAAAATTCAGACCTTCAGGACTGAAGAATGTAGATTTTGAGCAGTCAGAAAGAGGAAAGCTACAATTTCTCACAATTGGAGTAGGTCAACAGAAGAATATCCAAACATCAAGGTGGGCAGAGGGAGAATAGGAGAGGAATTTTGTGATAATATATTTAAATCTAGAAGAGACCTTAGAGGTTGAATTCAGCTTCACTTTTTGTTTTTACAAATGTAGAAACTAAGGCCCACAAAGATTAGATGACTTCCCCAGGGTTGGAAACTGGTCTTTCTGACATGAAATGCAGTGCTTTATCAAATACACTAGGAAAAGAAGGGTTGACTTTTCCCCTAACCCCAACCACAGACACAATGTTTAGAGGAGAAATTTATTAAAGTGAAGAATGAAATAGGTGTGTAAAGGGAGATGGAAGGTAGGGATTGAGGGAAGACAGAGATGAAAAGGAAACAGAAGCAAATGAAATAACAACTCTGGAGGACTGAACATGAAAGGAGATTAAAAGGAGAGAAAGAAAAAAATAAGAATCAATGATCCAGATTGGGATGAGATAAAGAGAGAAAAGACAAAGGAAGTAAATCAGAGCACTCCAATCACGGATTGCTAGTGTTGATCTTGTTCCTTTTATTTCTACTCCTATTTATTTGTAAAGAGGAGGAATAAAGGAAAAAGAGAGGAAGAATTATAACAGTATACAATATAGGAAAAATAATTAACTCACAATCATGAATTAGATGGGGTGAAATCTCTCATAAAATGGAGTAGGCTATCACTCAATTCAGCAAAAATATGAAAGAATTAGGTGTTCAACTAGAAAAAAAAACCCCTGCAAATAAACACAAAATGAAGATTATGAAAATCCAAGATATATAAATAGAATTGAAAGCCAAAAAATCTATTGAACTGGAAAATAACTGGAGCTTATTTTTTTTGGAAAAAAAATAAACATGAGCCAATGGTAAGATAGCCAGGTGATTTGCTAATTAGATTTTTTTTAAAAGAGAGAGTAAAACTCTACTACCAAAATAAAAAACAATAATGAAAAATGAGAATCCATAATAGATAAAGGATAAAGGAAATTGTTAAATACCAGTTTCTTCACATATAAGCTTAAATAGCTTAAATAAAATGGATAAATACTTAAAAATACAAAACATCCCAAATAAAAAAAACATATGAATTAAGTAATATGTCAAAGAAATTGAACAAGCCATTTCAACATTGTAATAGATTATTGTAAAAACTCTTAAATAAAATTCAAGCCCAGACAGATTTGTAAGTGAATTCTATCAACTATTGAAAGAACAATTAATTCTAAAATTACATAAATTGATTTTTAAAATAGAGAAAAAGATCCAACCAAACTTTCATTGAGATTAATATAGTGTCATTACCTAAGACAGAGATAAAGCAGAAAAAGAAAATTGATGACTAATTGAATGAAATATTAACAAAGAAGCAACCTCCAAATATTATTAAAATGATTATATAATATGAAGAAGGATTCACATCAGGAATATAGAATCAATTAAATTTAGGAAAACTATAACCATAATAGACCTTATTAATAACATATATCAATAAGTGCTGAAAGGGCTTCTGATAAAATGCAACATTTACTTGCATTGAAAAACACTTTTAAAAAACAGAGACAAATAAATTTCCTTAAATTTCTAAATAGTCCCTATCTAAAACCAAGGGGTAGGATTAAATGTAAAGGAGAAATTTTACAAACTATTCCAATAAGATCAAGGAAAAAGCAAGAATGTCTTTTATCACCAACTATTTCATATAGCACTAGAAATGTTTGCAACAAAATACAGAAATTGTGGGAATAAGTATGGAGGAAAAAAATTATTATGCATTGCAAAAGATACAAAATTTACTTAAAAACACTAGAAATTCACCTAATAATAATTCTAACTATTAGCAATTAGTAAAGTAGCAGGATATAAAATAAACCTACAATATCATCTTACTTTCAGTGTATTACTAATGAAATTCAAAAGGAAGAGCTAGAAAAATAAATTCCATTCAAAATAACAATGTATGTTAAGTATATGGGAATATATTTATCAAGCTTATTCATTGTATGAATAAAAGTATAAAATACTTTATAGAAATGAGTTAAGTAACTGTAAATTTATTAGCTGTATTAATGCTATGCCATGCTAAAATAATAATAATGATGCTGTAGAATTGAATTCAGAGATTTAAGATGATTTGGATGATAAGATAAATTGCCAAGGAATTACTAGATAAAATAAATAAGAGAACTAATTATAAGGAACAAAAGGTCAAGAATGTACAAAGAGGTAATGAAAGAAGTAGGAAGTAAGGGGAGTTAGCAATACTAGATCTAAACTATGAAGTTGAAATCATCAAAACTGTTTTGTATGGGTTAAAAGATAGAGAGAAGCTGATCAATGGAACTGATCAGTTATACAAGACTCAGAAGCAGCAGCATGCTCTTTGATAAGCCTAAAGACACCAACTACTGGGGCAACAGGTCCCTATTTACAAAATGTGCATTTAATACATGAAGGTCATATCATAAACAAATCTGAGGAGGAAGGAAGAAGATATCGTTCACAATAATGCATGAGGAGGACAGAATTCTTAACTGAGCAAGGGACAGATACAACCATAAATAATACACAGTTTATGTTACATAAAATTGAAAAGTCTTTGTATGAGTAAAGTCAATACACTTAGAGGGTAAGTAGATATAATTTTTATAAAGATTTTCTCTGATGAAGATCTAATATCCATAATCTAGTCACCAATAGATAAATGATCAAAGAATATGAAAAGGTATTTTTCAAGAGAATAAGTAAATGCAAGCTATCTACAACTATATGAAAAACTCTCTAATAATTAAGTAAATGAAAATTAAGACAACTCTGGGATTCCATCTCACCTCTAATCAACAAGAATGACAGAAAAGGAAAAAGACAACTGTTGGAAGGAGAATAGGTCTCCCAATGCATTTGTTGGCAGAACTGTGAGTTGGTCTCACAGTTCTGGAAAGGAATTTGGAATTATATTCAGTAAGTCATTAAATAATGTGACGAACTCAGTGATACTGCTACTAGCAGACAGAGAGCAAAAGGGACCCATATGAACAACAGTATTTGTAACAGTGCTTTTTTATACCAAAAAATTGGTAAAAAGTGGAAACACAATGTGTGTCTATCAATTGGAAAAATGGTTGAACAAATTCTACCATATGAATGTCATGTATTATTGTTTTGCTCTAAACAGTGATAAAATTGTTTCAGACAAATCTCAGCAGATGAATTCATGAAGGGCGAAGGGAGTAGAATCAGAGTAAATTTGCACAATTTACCAATGATTAGAATAATGTAAGCAAAAAAGAAATTTGAATGTTTTCAGAAGTCTGATCTGATCAATGTAGTAAATGATTATGATCTGAGAAAGCTGATGTTAAAGAATACATGCCACAAGATGGGAGCATAGTGATCAACTAAGTTCAGAATGAGATGGATTTTCAGATATAGCTAATGTGTTGATTTATTTTACTTGATTATACCTATTTGTTACAAGGTATGGCTTCTGTGGGGGTAAGAGATGGTTAATGAGTAGGTTATAGATGTAAAAAAGATAAAAAGAAAGAAAAAACACACAAATAAATCATTAAAATATGTACAGATAAATTCAGCGTAAAGTTCAGAACAAAGAAAATCAGCAAAGTTTTGTGATGGTACTAGTAAGTTAAATTTAGTACATACCTGAAAATGCTAAATAAAATCAAAGTTTACATTTTCACATTCAATCTCTTTTCTTTCTTCTCTACTATTGCAAGGAGTAAAAACTTGTCATTAACAACTTTGAATAAATTAATTGAAGATACCGAAGTTCTCTGGAATCTGGAAGCATGAGATCCTTGGATGCCTGGCAATCAAGGTGAGAAGCTGGGTATTGAAAAGGATTTTTTTTTTCATTTTGCTATCTGACATTGTGGGGTCAGGTTGTCACACTAGAACTCAGAGTAGAAAAGAGAATTTCAGAAAGGTTCAGTTTCCCTTAGTGACCACAAACCCCATGACATGATGACTCCAGATCCCCATAAAATTGTGTTCAGAGAACCCTACCTTCGTCAAGTCCTTCCAAGCTAAAAAGGCTTCAAGTATAGACTTCTCAGTTAGTACATGGTAATTGTTTTTTCTTGCTTTTTCTTTCCTCTCCTAGTCTCCCTTCCTTTCTTCCTTCCATTTCTTTTCTTTTCTTCCCTCCTCCTCCTCCTCCTTCTTTCTTCTTCTCTCTCTCTCTCTCTCTCTCTCTCTCTCTCTCTCTCTCTCTCTCTCTCTCTCTCTATCTCTCTCTCTCTCTCTCTCACTCACACACACACAGAGGAAGTCAACAAGCAATAGACTTTAACTTCCTTGAAAGATGGATTTTTTGTATCTTCAAATTCCTACTACAGTGCCTGACACATAGCAGACACTTAATAAATGCTAGTTGATTTGACTGCTTTATCTACAGAAAATCTGTGATCTGTATTGTGAAGTGAATGGCCACATTGGTAATATCACAAACCCTTTGAACTGTCAAGGTCAGTAAGGCCAGGAAGGTAAGTATAAATCACACCTCTTTATGTGAAAGAAAGAAGAGAAATTCTCATGAATTTCATAGATTTCTTGAAAACAATAATTTTATTTGATTTTAAAGGTAAGGTGAGCCTCCTTTATAATAAATTTAAAGGGATTTTTTCTAACAGCAAAGAATATAATACTGGAACAAAGAAGTGCTATTTCCCATGAATTCTTTCATCAGTATTCCCAACCAATATTAGGTTTGTGGTATTATCTCTCTTGGTGGGGTGCAGTGAATTCTGTAGGACAGCTTGGGTATGTATAAGTAAATGGTAGAATAAAAGTATATCTTGAATCTGCTGCTTTTGGCAGATTGAATATTTGTCCAAACTTCATTGAAACTCTGAATTATGTTTTTTTGACTGTTAGTGTGATTTTTATCATATTACTCATGAAAATATGTTGTATTTTTATTGAAGACAAAAAGGATCCAAGTTTAGTTGAACCAGCAATTTGATAGAAATATGCTAAGCAAAAAGACTTAAATATCTTCCTTTGCTAACTCAAGTTTTCCATTTTTTTTTCTCCATTGGTGCACTATTGAGGGAAGAGTGGTTTAGAGGAATCTCATGACCATACAAAATAGAACAGAGAATATTTTGACATATTTTAAAAATTAAATATGGGACACTTTCCAGGTAACACCATCCCACTTAAACTTACCTTATTTCATGGATTGAATAAATGTCACTGACATTTAATTAGACATAGATGAGTGTTCAATTGTTTTTTTTTTTTAAATTCCTATGTACAGAAAAAAAAATAATTTCCCCGGCACCATAATTATAAAAAAACAAAAAAAAAACAAACAAAAGGCCACAAATTGCCCTCTTTTGGTTCATAAGATGTAGTTATCCAAGTACTGTCCTTGTTATTCAAAATTTTTTGTATACAGTCTGGTTAAGCATTGGTATGTTCTAGACAAAACAAAGAAAATTCCACAACTTGAGGCAAAAACGCATGCCCGATACCAGCTTAGGTTTAAAAGGAGCAAATCAGGGAAATCTTTATTTTTATAATTAACATAGTATCCAGCATCATTAAGTGACTGACGGCGGCTTTGGATCTCTTTGGGTCATATTGCTATTCCACACACCATGGGGAGTTTCCTCTAGTTTGATTGTATAACAGTAGACAAAGTGTTCCAGTAAAATGTGAAATAGCATCCAACTATAAACCTAAAACACATGTACTAGCTGAGTAAGTCCAGAGAGAGCACATGGCTTTAAGGATCAGGTGGGTACTGAGTCCAAATTGGAAAAGAACAGCAAGGTCTAATGTGCTGGTGACAGATCAAAGTGAAGAGCGAAGCTTCTCAATCTTAGCTTCACCTTTGAGACTGCACAGTCTTTGGAAATCCACTTAACTTCACTTCCTTTCCATTTTCTTATCTACCAAATGGGTAGGAAAATGTACATATCATACTGCTCTTCTCACTCACCTCAAGTTTACATGGTGGGGCAAATTGAGAAGTTTAAAAGCAACCTCTGATTCAAGGAAAGTTAAAATAGGACTATATTCTGAACTTCCTGCTGCCTACTGAATTTGTCCTAGAGGCAGTTTAGGCTCTTTATACCTCTGCTTGCCAATAACATAACACTGATACATGGAACCATGAAGAGTAGAAAAAACTACCAGTATTAACATTATTTCTTTAGTTTTATTTTTCCCATAAGGCAGATTTTTGTTAATGACTTATTTGTTTTTGAGCAGCTGAATTTCTCCCAGACAACAGAATTGTACTGGGATGCACAATTGGGTAAATAAACCAAAACAGAAAACAATAATGATATGTGCCATTTTCACTAGATTTAATATTTATACTTTAAATATTTTACTTTGATATTCATACTTTAAAATATCCAATTGCATGGTCAAGACAGAGTGTGAATTAGAAAATGCTTGACCTGGAAAGCAACCTTAAGAGTAATAGCTTACATATATGTAGCACTTTGAGGTTGACAAACAACCTGACAACAACTCTGTGTGAGAGCCATTGAAATATTATCATCCCTATTTCATAGATAGGAAACTTAGGCATGGAGGGATTTGGTTAAGTCACCAGGATCGCAACACTAACATTTATAACAAATGAGAATTGAACCCAGGTCTCCTCATTTCAAATCCAGCTCTCTTTTATGTATAATCATTCTGCCTCCGTATGGTCAGAGATTAGAGCTCAATGAGGTCAGATCACTTGACAAGGAGTAAACAATGAATATATGACAGGATAAGTAGCTAGAATTGAGATTTCTTAATTCTCAGTCCAGTGTCGTTTCAATGATATTTCAATGTCTCCCTTAAAGAAAGAGAGAATACAATTTCAATATCTGAACTTAAGATTATACGGTAAATGCCATTGCCATCTTAATTAGTTCTGTATTCATTAAAAAAATAAAAATATTCAAACATAGAAGATTGGCCTTGGAGTAGAAGAATAGTTTGAATACCAGTTCTATCACTTAGCAATGATATGACTTTGGGTGAATTACTTTATCTCTTAGTAACTCATTTATAAAAGCATGAGTTGGACCAGGATGCCTTTAAGGTCCCTTTCAGCTCCACATTGATATCTATGATGATATGACCTGGCTCTAGAGAGATAAATGGAGCTAAAAATTTTAAAACCCCCATTTTGAGTAACCACTTGTAAAGCATGATGTATTTTAAAAAATACTTTTCCTCTATACTGATTTCCATGCTACCAAAATACAAGAAAAATTTCTCAGTTTTAATTTAGATCCTATTGCTAAATCAAAAGAAATTTAAATCACTGATCAGTGGCTCAAAATCACCTTTATCATATAATGTTTATTACCACCTCCCAGCCACATGTGGCTGAACTACCTATTGTTCTCTTTTTTTCATTTTGGAATTTATAATCTAAGAGACTATATGATCGGATACTTTTAATTACTTAAAGTATGAATAGCAAATCTAGTGAAAAATGGCACACATCAAATGTAATTATTATTTTCTGTTTTAGTTCATTTATCCAATTGTGCATCTCAATACAATTCTGTTGTCTGGGAGAAATTCAGCTGCTCAAAAATAAATGTCATTAACAAAAATCTATATTTTCGGGAAAAATAAAACTAAAGAAATGGTGACAATACTGGTAGTTTTTCCTATTCCTCATACTTCTATGTATCATTGTTATGTTATTGGCAAGCAGAGGTATAAAGAGCCTAAACTGCATCTAGGACAAATTCAGTAGGCATCAGGAAGCTCAGAATATAGTCCTATTTTAACTTTGTTTCAGTCAGGTAGAGGTGGCCTGGGGAACAGGTGGACTCTTGGAAAGGGATGCTATGGTGATTAACCCTGCAGCTGTCAACTATGGATATTTGGGTGGTTGTTCCATATTCCTCTGATAATTGTATTGGGAAGCTATCACAGAATCCCTGCCCCCTTAAAACAAAGGGTCATTACATTCTAGATGCCAACTTTCTTGGGCAAAGCTCTCTTTGTCCAGTTTAGTTACATCTTTTCTGTGTGTTGAAATGACTGGTGAAAATTTAAAGGCATGAGTTTTTTTCAGTATTTGGAAGGCTTCTGTTATAATGTGCAGGTGAAAGTGAAGTGTCCATGGGATGTTTATAATATCTTAAAAGGAGAGAATTTTTTTGGATGAAAAGAGGGAGGTGGGAGGTGGTTGGAAAAGGACAAAGATGGAAGAGAGATAGAGATAGATAGAGAGAGAGAGAGAGAGAGAGAGAGAGAGAGAGAGAGACAGAGACAGAGAGAGACAGAGAGACAGAGAGAGAAAGAGAGAGAGAGAGAGAGAGAGAGAGAGAGAGACAGAGACAGAGAGACAGAGAGACAGAGAGACAGAGAGACAGAGACGGAGAGAGTAGTACAGAAAATAAAGGTATGAGTATGCCAGATAGACTAATAGAAGGCTTGGGTGCCAAATACCAGGGATTTACCTTTAAGGTGATTGTCAATGAAAAGATGGTTGGGATGCTAAGATGTGGATAATGTTGATAAACTAGTGAGTAGAAAAAAATGAACTTTGAAAACAGAATATGAAAATGATGGAGTATGGGAACTAAAGGAGAGAATCACCATTCTCTCCTACTCTAACATTTATAACTAATTCTTTCCTAACACCATTTTCTTCCTATAGTTCATACTAGAAATTTACTGAGTTATACATGCCCAGCCCCAGGCATCATTTCTGACATGATGAATCTGGTTCTAAGTGTTTAAGTGTCTATTATCATGAGATTGTGTGTGTGTTTGGGAAGCAAGGTCAGATAGTAACAAGGCAAGTTGGTGGAATTGTTTGTGCAACACTCATATAAAAGCCAGCAGAGAGAACTGGTGTGAGAAGACAGAGTTTACTACAAAGAATAAGAGGCAGCAGTAGCATGTTAGACTTTATTATAAAACATTAACACCAGCATGAAGTCTCAGTTAGAGGACAGCCAATAATTTCATGAATCCTAAACCTCTATCAGGATAGAGATGCAAGACAGTGTTGCTACTGTGGAAGCTTTTATGTAGGGAGTCAAGAAAATCAAGTAATACTATTTCAGGATGACATGAGAGTGACAGCCATGAAGTAGATGGAAGAAGGGAAGGTCACCATTGTATGGAGTTAGAGTGAAAAAGAATAAACCCACAGTCCAGTGGAAAAGTGACTCACTTGGAGGCAGAGGACATGAGTTCAAATTTTGCCTCTCCTTGCCAGTGGTTGGGTTGCATCTTGCTCAACATCAGAGAATGCACAATACAGAGACACTTGAATATAATGATGGAAGTCTTTTTTTTTAGAATAAACACATTAGTAAAACAAGTTCATGGTGGAGGAAAAACCTTGTGAACATAATTTGTTGGAAGCTTTTTTGATATCTTTGTAATCTTGATCAAGTCACTTAAACTCTGTGGTTCTCAGTTTCCTTCTCTATAAAATTATGGAGTTTAGCTAGATGACTTCTAAGGTCTCTTCTAACTCTATTATGATGAAATGATTGGTAGTGTGGAGATAAATGGAACTAAGGATGAATGGAAACCCAGCATGAGTACTCTAGATTTAGAAACTACATATAAGGAAAGATATATATTTTATTTAAAAAAACTTTTTAAAACAGATTTCTATGTAGTCTGAGTAAGAAAAAACATTCTCCAGTCTTCTTGATTTGGATGGGTTAATATGCTAAGTCTTTTGACTAATCTTTCAGCTGCTTAATATCTCCATTAATCTTTGGCTGTTTCGTCACTTTGGAGGAAATGGGTTATTTTGTTCTCCTTCAAAATTATTGTTACGGAAGAAGACTGGAGTTCTCCTCACCCAGCTGAATGGTCATTAGGCAGTACAGCTGCTGCATTACATTCTGACACATTAGATAATATTTTCCATAAGCAAATCATTCGTTCACTTAGTGCATTTTATTCTTACACTGGAAGAATGCAATGTCTGTAGGAAAAAACCCAAACATTGGACTTCTGCCTTCTAATCAGTACAAGAACCTAGAATTGTCCTTTTCATTCACATGCTTTGACCTCCAAATGGGCCCTCCAACTCATCATTTCTCCATTTGAAATCCTTAAAAATATCAGCTGCCTAAATCAGAAATACAAGTAAAAGCTTGGAAAGTTATTGAAATATTGTGTATAAATTCACTGTTTCAGGGAGTGAGTCTAAAGCAGGCAAAAGAATTCTTCAGATGACTTCTTGACATACAAATAAATAGTTTTGCTGTTGCTTGCATTGATTCTCCCTTCCTGGAATACCGTTCTTCTTTCCATCGTCTTATTCTTCAAGATGCAAGCCAAATTGCGCTCATCCATGAAGTCTTCCAAACTTTTTCTGCCCCCACTTACTTTTTTACTTGAGGCACAGTAGAAAGAAAGCTAGATTTGGAGTCAGCAGAGGAACTGGGTTTGAGTTTTGCTTCTGTACCTTATAACGTGTGTGGCCTTGGGAAAGTCACTTATTTTTCTGGATCTCATCTATAAAATGAAGGTATTAGAATAGATGACCTCTGAGGTTCTTCCAACTCTAGACCTATCACCTATGAACTTCTGTTACATGTAGTCATCATTCATTTCCTTTTTTTAAGAGAAAGTCTTTATATCTTTTGTTTTTACATTACATTCATTTCCAAATATATCCCTTTCTTCTTTTCCCTTGTCATAAAGTAGGGAAAAAATAAGCAAAACCAAATCTCACCCATATTTGATGTTACGTACAACATTCTACACTTCAAGTCTTCCATTTCTTAGTTAAAAGGAGGGAGCTGCATATCCTCATCTGTTCTCTGTGGTCAAAAGAGGTTATTGCAATTTCACAGCATCCCTTCCTTCCTTGCTTCCTTCCTTCTTTCCTTTCTTCCTCCCTTCCTTCCTCAATTCAGGTTTGTGATTCACTACAACTCTCAGATCTCTCCCATCACAGATTAATTGTTTTCCTTCTTTCCTCTTTCTCTCCCTCCTTCCCTCCCTCCCTCTCCTTCCTTCCTTCCTTCTTTCTTTTCTTCCTTCTTTCCTTCCTTCCTTCTGTCCTTCCTTCCTTCTTTCTTTTCACCTTTCCTTTCTCTCTACCTTTGTTCCTTCTTTCCTTTCTCCTTTCTTTCCCTCTTTCCTTCCTTTCTTCTTTCCTTCTTCCTTTCTTCTTTAATTTTTCCTTCCTTCCTTCCTTCTTTCCTTCCTTCCTTCCTTTCTTCCTTCCTTCCTTCCTTCCTTCCTTCCTTCCTTCCTTCCTTCCTTCCTTCCTTCCTTCCTTCCTTCCTTCCTTCTTTCCTTCCTTCCTTCCTTCCTTCCTTCCCCCCTTCATTCCTGAAAAGGCCATTTCCAGTCCTCCTGATCTACGTCTTGCTACTGGACCCAGATGGCTCTGAAGGAGAGTGAGGCTGGTGACTTTGCGCAGCCCTGCCTCACTTAAATCCAATTTACTTGCAAGTCAAGACATAACCTTCCTGATGTCATTGCTCTTCTTCAAGAATGAAGTACAAACAACAACAATCCTTCGTGAAATGCTCCTGTCTCTCGATATCCAACCTAAAATGTATCCTACAGAACTAAACTCAATATTTCAGATATTATTGGACCAAATCAAAGATAATTTCTCAGAATAGAAATGGAAAATTTTTGGTACCCTGTGATGTAGGTAGTGAAGGATGGATGAATTAATTGATGACATTGGGGTACTCTCTAATTACCTTATCTTGACTTTCAATTTTATTTCAATAGCTTTTATTCTTTCCTTACATCTTACTCCTCCTACCTCCATGTACTCTTTCATCAGATGACACTGGGCTTCTTGCTGTTCCTCCTGAGTATTAAGTGACTTAACCAAGGTTATACAACCATGATGTGGAGGGGAAGGACTTGAATTCACATTTTCCTGGTTTCTAGGTAAGTTCTCTATCTACTATATGACATTGCCTCTTCTATGTTTATAAGTTGAATTCACTCATAATTTTATCAACTTTATTTTTCCTGAAATCTAAGCTTATGGAAAGTCAGGACTGAGATGTCAATACTTGCTGTTTCTTTCACATGACCCTCCATCTCTTGACTCCAAGCATTTTTACTGATTGCACCTCTTGCCTACAGTTCTCTTCTCTATCATCCCTACATCCTTGCTTCTCTGGCTTACTTTAAGTCTCAACCAAAGTTAAACCTTTTCCAGCAAAATCCTTTTCCAGTCTTCCTTTTGAGATTACCTCCAATTTATTCTGTATTTATCTTTTTTGTATGTATTTGCTTTGTGTACTGTCTCCATCCCCCCCCTTAGATTGTAAGGGCAGGGACTGTTTTTTGTCTTTCTTTGTGTCTCCAGTGCATAGCATGGTTTCTGGCACATAGTAGGAGTTTAATAAATGTTTATGGACTTACCATCCTTCCCTGATTCAACAGTCATTCTCCCTGGTAGGGAAAACAAAACCAAAATAAGAGTTAAGTAGTTCTTGATTTCTTCCAGTTTTTATCCTCGTCTCTCTCCCTCTAGAACTTAGATTCTATTCCTGTCCCCTGTTCTTGTAGGTGAGTTTTGTTTTATCTTTCTGGGGTCCAGGCCCTATAGGCCACTTCATGACCATAGCAGGCACACAGCTAATAAGTATCGGAGGCTGGAGTTGGACTCAGATCTTTCTGGCTTTAGGTCCAGAACTCTATCTACTATGTTCACCACTTATCCACTGCATCCTCCACTTTGATGATGATGAGGATGATGATGATTGCCCCACTGAGGCTCTACCCAGATCAATCATTATGGCATGGAAATGATATTAAATTCTTGGTAATGTAGTCTAAGTACTGTAACATCCTGCCAACCTAGAAAGGTTTTGGGTATCTACTCATTGAGAGACTATATATCTATTGTCCTAGCTAATTTTACTGAAGCTCAACACCTGATTGGTTGGCTGCAATGTGCTTGCTATCTTTTTTGTCTGCAGCAACTCCCAAAGAGGAACTTATAATTTCCAGAGCACTTGTGATCTTCATGGAACCCATATGGATCCTTCAACTGTTGTAGTCATTACTGTATCATTATTTTTATCAGCAATGATTTTATCTTGTTTTTATTTATTGTGGTTTTGTTTTAATTTGTGTTTGATGGTATTCAGATAAAAATGATCACTATGCGACAATTATTCTTTTATTTATACTGCTTCGTGGACTAGTGCGAAGACATACGAGATAATTGATTTTATTTTTTGGTAATTAAAGGAAAGTGTAAGGATGCAAGCTCATTTCATCTTTTGTAGACTCACTGAAAGCAAACTCTGGTCAACTCCCATTCAATAGCAGACAGGATGATACAGATGATATATACATCTTCCTAATCCCACATAGTTTTACTCCTTCTTATTGGACTCTATATTTTGAGAACTTTTCATTACACATCATTTGTGTATCATGAGTATGATGATAACATTACTAAAAACTTCTCAAATTTTTTGTGGGTCGACATTATATCATTCTTATTGTGAGTGACTTTTATCGGTAATGATGCTCTGATTCTAATACATCTTTTGTTGAATTCTCAAGGATTTCTTATATCATACTTTTGTGTTATTATATAAAGAATTGTTTCAACAATCCGGCTAGCAGCTGCTGGGGGGTGTTAAACCAACAAGAACCAGCTCACAGAATGCTGCAAGCCCAGGTTCTTTTGATCTGCTTTACTAAAGAAAGCAATGTTAAGGGGTTAACAATCTTACTTTAACCCAGCATACAAATATCATTCACTCAGTTCAGGGGAAAAGGCTAGCACCATGAACTTCGGAGCAAACACAAACAAATTACAAACACCAACAGGCAGACCTTGTCTGATTCAAATCCCAATACATAGTTACCAGAGTTTAACCAAGTCCGGACATCTGGTTTACAAGCTGGAGAGCTCTTAGCTACAGCTGCCCAGAGTCTCCACATCAGCGTGCCAACCAGAGTGAAAGCCCTGAGCAAATAGCTCTGTCTTCCCTTTTATGCAGTTTCAGACATCATCAAACATCATCTGAGCTACCAGAACTCAGGCCCCTTTGATTGGCTCTGGTGTTAGCACCTCCCTTCACTGGCCCCACCTGGAGCCCCACCTTAGTTACCAATTCGTACCCACATAGGCTTAGCACCTAATAGGGGTTTGGGCCTGGGGCTTAGCACCTAGTAAGACTCAATCAAAGACACTTAATTAATCATTTTAAAACAGTAAGAAAGTCCCAACTTAATTGATATCACATGAATATATTATATTTTATATTATATTTATTTTATTATATACTATTAAAATTAATTATATATAATTAATTATATAATATTATTAACATACAATCCAATATTATATATTTATGATACATTATATATGAAGAATATATATTATATTTTTCCATTATTATATGAAAAATATCCAGTTCCTAGTGCATAATTCTAACCATTTGATTGTGGTTTTCTAGGTATCTGCTAAATTTGTGCTAAATTTTCACAACCTTTGATGATGGGTTTTCTTTGCAAAGGCTGCTTGGAGTGGTAACTCCAGGATCCTTAAGAATAAACTCTCTATAATTTCTTATAGCAATGACTGCATCTTGCATTGTTTTTATAGACCTTTGTATTTTGTAATCAAATCGGCTATTTTATTACATTTCTTTGTAGTCATACTGTCAGATGAGTTCTTGTGTATGTCATTCATGGAGAGCCTTTTTATTCCATGATTATATCTTAGCTATTTCATAGACTCCACTCAAGGATAAACTGTTACATGCAATAGATTCAAGGTTCAATGGTATTTATCTCCTATGAGCTTTAAATATTGTTCTCTAAGGTGCTGTCTGTTCAGGAAATATTTCTACTACTACTACTACTACTAGTACAAAATAATTATAATGATAACAACTCTTTGAAGTTTGAAAAACACTTTAAACATATTATCTTTTGATCCTCACAACAACCCTATGAGTGACGTTATTTTACGGATATGGAAACTGAGGCCAAGAAAGGCTAAATGATTTGCTTAGTCATACAACTAATAAATATCTCAAGCAGGACTTGAATTCAGGTCTTGCTTACTTCTGCACCACCTAGTTGTCCCCATTTAACCTGCACATGTAACAGTCAGGACAGTTATCAGTATTCTTTCTTCATTTTGTTGAGGGATGTGTTTCTTTCTTTATCTGCTATGGGGTGGTGGGTGCTATATTTTGTTAATGTAATATGAATTTTGAGTGCTTTCTGTTCCTCTTCCTTCTCTCCTCCTTCTCTCCCTTCTAAAATATGGAAATATTGTTATTATTATTACAGCATTAGTTCTTAGATTGTTCATCTTGGTTAATATACCAAGATAACTGGTTGGACAATTGGGCAGAAAGTGAAGTGGAAAAAAGGCTTTCATTGTCACAGTTTAATTGGAGCTATTCTCCTGTGTGCTAACAACCTGGGAATATGAGGTGATGAAGAGAAGAGGCAGATTGGGCAAATGAAATCATGCAGTAACTCACTGTAAATATGCACTGTGATGATTTTGGAATTGTAAAGAGGTGATGGAATTGTCTTAGTCTAAGTAGGAGCAAGGAATAAACAAAGGATCTCAAATAAAATCAAGTCATGCAGTTTGTAATTAACTTCTTATGTTTCTGTCATTTATTACTAATATCAGAGATAGAAGGTCAAGATTGTCTAAAATTTTCTTTAATTGCTTTTTTAGAGGGGCTGTAGGAGCTAGAAAATCCAGAATGATGATCTCATTGATGTGGGAAACTCCCTCTATTTCACTGATCCTCTACAACCTTTAGTCTTAGGGAGATTCCTGGAGCACTGAGAAGATGCCCAAAGGTGTTGAGAAGGCATTATCGTTACATAGTGTCAGAAGCAAGACTCAACCTGGGTCTTCTTTGACTCTAAACCCAGCCATTTAACCACTATGTCACACTAACTTTCTCATTTTTCAAAATGGTGCCAAGGTCTTTATTCTACTTTCTCTTGATAATTCCAAAAGTGTAATTATACTGCTAAAAAAACCCTGGACTTTTGAAGTTCTTTTCCCTCCTGTCTATGAAGCATGAGGATTACTTAGAGATGTGCCTGAAAGTAAAATAGAGGAGGGAATACCTGTTTTATCTCCTATCCAACTTCCACTTGGTTATGAGTATGTCTATTTCCATCTCTTTTTGCTTATTTTTTCCTTATCTTAATAAAACAATTATTCGATGGTGGACATTTAAATGATTCATGGTGACTCTGTGAGCTTCAAAAGGACATGCCTTCAAAGCGATGCCTGCAAGGCAGTGACTCATTGTAGACAGGTTATGGTGTCCCCATAGCTATCCATATGCTGTGTATAGAGAATGAAATAAACGTTGTTAAATCTTTTTGTGTATACTATTTTCCCCTTTTAAATCAACTGCTTACAGTTACAGCACTGTCAATTTCTTATTAGATGAACATTTGCTACCCATAAAGGACAGCAGAACATTTGGTTTGGTATATAGTCTGTGGGCACTGAGTTCCTAGAATCTTATTTAATGGATTAAGACAGCTTCAATATTTGGCAAGGAAGTGCTTAGACTGAGGAGCCAGAAGAGAAAGAAAGAGAATAGCCAGTGCTGTTCTTTTCGATTCTGTTTTTTTTCCTGAAGAAAGTATGGACTTCTAGGTTTAAAATTTTAAAAATTGCAATAGCTTATTTTTCATCCTAATTATAGAAATTGTGCAATAGTAGCTTACAATTATGTGGTAATTTTGATGCTACAAATCTCTTACTACACATTATTTGATTTGAACTCAACACTGTGCAGTAGTTTGTACAATTATAGTTGTTCAGTCATTCGGTTTTGTCTGACTCTTCATGACCCCATGGACCTAGGGCTTTCTATTTTCCATTATTTCTTGAAGTCTGTCCAAATTCATATTCTTTATTTCCATCTCATCATCCTCTGCCTTCCTCTTTTCCTTTTGCCTTTAATCTTTCCCAACATCATGGTCCTTTTCAATGAGTCCCATCATCTTGTTATGAGGCCAAAGTATTTAGGCTTCAGTATTTGAGCTTCCAGTAAATAACATTAATTAATTTCTTGAAGTACTGACTGATTTTATCTCCTTGCTTTCCAAGAAATGCTCGAAAGTCATCATAAGCACTGAAATTTGAAAGTGCCAATTTTCAGGCACTCGGCTTTCCTTGTAGTCCAATTCTCACAGCCATACACGGCCACTGGAAAAATCATAGCATGGAATATAGGGAACTTTGTTGGCAAGGTGATGTCTCTGCTTTTTAGTGTATTGTCCAGATTTGCCATAGCCTTCCTACCAAGCAGTGTCTTTTAATTTCTTCTCTGCATTTGCTGTATGTAGTGATCTTTGAGCCCAAGAATATAAAATCTGACACAGCCTTCCATTTCTTCTCCCTTTATTTGCCAGGAAGCAATAAGACCAGTTGCTAAGATTTTTTTTATATTAACCTTCAAGCCAGCTTTTATGATCTCCTCTTTCACCTTCATCCAGAGGCTTCTTAATTCCTCTTCGCTATGTGTCATCAGAGTGGGATTATCTACATATGTGAGATTGTTTATATTTCTCCTGGCAACCCTAATTCTGGCTTTTGATTCATCCAGACTGGCATTTTGCATGATGTACTATACATATAAGTTAAATAAATGAAAATATACAGCCTTGTCAAATTACTTATCCAATCTTAAACCAATCAGCTATTTGTGTTTAGTTCTAACTGTTGCTTTTTGACCCATGCACAGGTTCCTTGGGAGACAAATAAGATACTTTGGTACTTATGGTCTTCTCACTGAGAAAGCTTGAAAGTCCTCTATGTTATTGAAAATCCATATTTTGCCTTGAAGCATGATACTCAGTTTTGCTGGGTAGGTGGTTCTTGGTTTAAATCCTAGCTCCATTGACCTCTGGGATATCATATTCCAAACCCTTCAAACCCTTAATGTAGAAGCTGCTAGATCTTATATTATTCTGATTGTGTTTCCACAATACTCAAATTGTTTCTTGTTTGCTGCTTGCAGTATTTTCTCCTTGATCTGGGGAGCTCTGGAATTTGGCGACAATATTCCTAGGAGTTTTCTTTTTGGGATATTTTTCAGGAGGTGATTGGTGGATTCTTTCAATTTCTATTTTACACTCTGGCTCTAGAATATCAGGGCAATTCTCCTTGATAATTTCTTGAAAAATGATATCTAGGGTCTTTTTTTGATCATGGCTTTCAGGTAGTCCAATAATTTTTAAATTATCTCTCCTGGATCTATTTTCCAGGTCAGTGGTTTTTCCAATGAGATATTTCACATTATCTTCCATTTTTTCATTTCTTTGGTTCTGTTTTATAATATCTTGATTTCTCATAAAGTCACTAGCTTCCACTTGCTCCAATCTAATTTTTAAGGTAGTATTTTCTTGATTGGTCTTTTGGACCTCCTTTTCCATTTGGCTAATTCTGCCTTTCAAGGCATTCTTCTCCTCATTGGCTTTTTGGAGCTCTTTTGCACTTGAGTTAGTCTATTTTTTCAAGTGCTGTTTTCTTCAACATTTTTTTGGGTCTTCTTTAGCAAGTCATTGATTTGTTTTTCATGGTTTTCTTGCATCATTCTCATTTCTCATCCCAATTTTTCCTCTACTTCTCTAACTTACTTTTCCAAATCCTTTTTGAGCTCTTCCATGGACTGAGACCAGTTCATGTTTTTCTTGGAGGCTTTTGATGTAGGCTCTTTGACTCTATTGACTTCTTCTGGCTGTATGTTTTGGTCTTATTTGTCACCAAAGGAAGATTCCAAAGTCTGAGTCTAAATCTGAGTGTATTTTTGATGCCTGGCCATGTTCCCAGACAACTCTTTGGCCCTTGAGTTTTTTGTCAGGGTATGACTGCTTGTAGAGTAAAGAGTACTTTGTTTCAAGCTTGAGGGGATGTGCTGTTGTTTTCAGAGCTATTTCTATACAGCCAGCTCTGCCACACCAGCACTACTCCTCCCCCAAGAACTGCTAACCCAAAACCAGACTCAGATCTACAGCAGGCTCTGCACTCCTGCTCTGATCCGCCACTTAATTCCTCCCACCAGGTGGGCCTGAGGCTGGAAGCAAGTGTAGTTGTAGCTCTGTACCAGTACCACCCCTGCTGTCCCTGGGGCAGTGGCCGAACTGCGAACTCCTTTCACTCTGTTCCCACAGCTTTTCCCACTAACCTCCTCTGTTGTCCTAGGTGTTTGTGGGTTGAGAAGTCTGGTAACTGCCACAGCTCACTGATTTAGGGCACTGAGGCCTGTTCTGCCTGGCTCCCAGTTTGGTTGGTCCGTGCCCACACTGGGCTCTGCTCCACTCCACTCCAAGCTCCGTGCATGATAGACCTTACCCAGCGACCATCCAGGGTGTCCTGGGCTGGAGCCCTGTTTCCCTCTGCTATTTTGTGGGTTCTGCAGTTCTATAGTTTTTTTCAGAGCCATTTTTTATCGGTGTTTGGAGGGTCCTGGGGGAGAGTCCTAGGCAAGTCCCTGCTTTCCAGCCACCATCTTGGCTCCATCCCCCAATATCACTGACTCTTGAATAACACAATTGGATAATGTAAAGATCACTGACTCTTGAGTCAGAAGACATCAGTTGAAATCTCACCTCTAATACTTACTACCTATATGACTTTGGGCAAGTCATTTAACTTCCATAGACCTCAGTTTCTGCATCTGTGAAGAATGTGAAGAATGAACATGACACTTCATTACCCTCCCTCCAAAATCTTTTCTCCTATGAGACTGGCTTGCTTACTTCAACCTACATTCATATTGGCAGGTCAGAAAGTTCCCATAAAGGGGTGTCCTCACTACTACACACTCACTCTTAGGGTATCAAAGGTAAATCTGTTGTAAGGCAACTAAATGTCCACTGCTTACAACTGTAGCCCCTTGAGGCCCAATAAATGAAGTTCTCACTTAAATCAGCAAAAATGATATTAGCTTTTAGTAATGAAACATTTTCTAAATAGAATGCAAGGCAAAAATAATAGCATAACAGTTCCAGTCATGAACCAAGGTCATATTTTTTCCATCCCACCCAAAGAGTGGGTACAAACTGACAAACATCTAGTAGGGCTGCACATGAGATGTTCTTGGGACAACTCTGGACTGAAGGACTTACATCCTTAATCTCCTTTGGAATAATCTATAGCAAAAGTCACCTGCTAGACCAAGATTCTTCTCTGCTGGCTGCTCCATTTGAACTGAGCCTTGACTAGATTCTAAGTCAGCATTATTTTCTTTTAGTAAAAGCAGTTTCCTTAAACCTGGGATCCATGGAGCTGTTCAAATCTTCTCTCTTGGTTGGGCTCTGAGGGGTTCCCCTTCTCAAGCCATAGGTAGAAGTAAAGGGCAGGGGGGGTGGAGCCAACACGGCACTGTGAAAGGAAGGAACTACCGGAGCTCCCTCACAAATTCTGTCAGATATGTCTAAAAAAATTTATCTGAACAGATTCGAGAGAGTTGCAAGCCACTAGTAGAACTGAGAGGGGTAGGAGCACTGGGAACTTAGAACAGTACCAGACCAAACCAACTGGGGATAGCACAGGAATCCAGCCAATGTGTGGGTCTGGGAGAGTGCTGGGTGAGCAAAACACCAGAGCAGGAACATGCCCAGGGCAGAAGTACCGGCTACAGCCACAATTGAGCCCCAGCCCTCTCAGCCCAGGATGGGAGTCTGTTAGAGTGCAGAGCCTGTGGCCGCAGGAGCAGCTAACCTGGAGGCCTCCAACCCACAGTCTAAAGGTTTGAAACTAGCCTTCTTGAACTTTCCAGAGCCATGATGTGCAGATAAAATGGCTCTTATCACCCTCTTGAATAAACCCAGAGAATAATACCTCAGGAGAAACAGAGGAGCCAGAAGGAGAGCTTTGGTAGAGAGAAGTGGGGGAGAGGGCCCTTCCTGTGGTGGCAGAAAGAGACTAGTGCAGGAAGAGAGGTGTCCCAGCAGCACTCACCTCAGCAGAGCAAGGAGAGTAACTGCGCCCCAGGGGGTGAGCTAACTAATGTCACCATCAGGACCCCAGACATAGCTTTGCACAGCCAGGGGAAGTGGCAGACACCAGCATAGACAAGAACTGAGACCACCCATTCTGTAGAACAGTCCTGGGGAAGAGGAGACCCCCCAGCAGCCAGACTACCATTTCCCACACCTCATGAAACCAGAGGTGGTAGAACATAAAGCTAGTGAGCAGACCCACAGATTCCAACATAAGAAACTTGGGACAGAACCCCGGAGCTTCAGAAATAGAGATCCACTTTAGAAGCCAGGAGGAAAAAAAAACACCATGAAAAAACACACTAAGAAGCCAAAGATCATTGATTCAAATTATGGAGACAGGGAAGATCAAATTACCAATTCAGAAGAGGACAGCATGGATACTACACCCACATCTAAAACCTCAAAAGGGAAAGTGAACTGGTCTTCAGACCAAAAAGCATTCCTGTAAGAACTCAAGGAGGACGTTAAAAACCAAATTAGGGAGGTAAAAGAAAAATGGAAAAAATTCAATTGAGGAAAACAAATCTTTAAAAGGTACAATCGGGGAAATGGTTAAGGAAAATCAGAATATAAATGGAGGAAATGTCTCATTGAAAAGTAAAATCAACCAAGTGGAAAAGGAGATAGAGAAGATAACGGAAGAAAACCAAACATTAAAAATTAGAATTGAGTAAGTAGAAGCTAATGACTCTATGAGACATCAAGAATCAGTCAAACAAAATCTAAAGAATGAAAAAATCGAAGACAATGTGAAATATCTGATTGTAAAAACAACTGACCTGGAAAATAGATCCAGGAGAGACAATCTAAGAATTATTGGTGTACCTGAATGCTATGATGAAAAAAAGCCTGGACAGTATCTTCCATGAAATCTTTAAGGAAAAGTGCCCGGAGGTCCTAGAACCAGAGGATAAAATTGTCACCAAAAGAATCCATCAATCACGCCCTGAAAAAAGATCCCAAATTGAAAACTCCGAGAAATATTATAGCCAAATTCCAGAACTAGCTGGTGAAGGAGAAAATACTGCAAGCAGCTAGAAAGAAATAATTAAAATATCATGGAACTACATGGAACTACACAGGATCTTTCAGCTTCTACATTAAATGACAGGAGAAATTGGAATATGATGTTCTGAAAGGCAAAGGAGCTTGGACTACAACCAAGGATCAACTACCCAGCAAAACTGAGCATAATTTTCCCAGGCAAGAAGATGGACATTCGATGAAATAAGGGACTTCCAGAGCTTCCTGATGAAAAGGCCAGAACTCAATGGAAAATTTGATCCCCAAATACAAAACTCAAGAGAGACATAAAAAGGTAAATGGGGGGAAAACCGTAGTTAATCAATAAGGCTAATTAGTTACATACTCATATAGGATTATTTTGTTTTATATATGTTTTATATACATGTCAATCTTGAGAATAGTATAGTTTTTATGGCAATTGAAAGGGATCTTCATAGACTGTGGATATCAGTATAAAATAACCAACATAATGATAAAAAATATCATTAAGAGATATAAAGAGATGGTTCTGGGAGAATAGGTAAGGAGGTAATAGAAGTAAAGGGCAAGCTAGAAAAGCTTCCTCTTTCCAAAGTCAGCTCTGTTAAGCATCAGAGGATTTTTATTCCTCCAACCTACTCTGAGTAGCCAATCTTTACCTCCAATTCGCTCAACTCCCAGACGCTGATAAAAAAGCCTGTCTCCTTCCAAGAAGGTCTCCAAGGGGGTAGCACAGGGTCTAAGGTCCCCTTTCAAATGCCAATTTAACTACTTCTCTATGAGCCATATGGTCATCTGTACCCAGGTGAGCTAATTTTTCTTTAAGCATTAAGCAGTCATCTTTTTCTTAGCCCTCCACCCAGCTGGGTTCAAATTAACCTTCTTTTCTCCTTTCTTTTCTCTCTCTTCTTCCTCTCCTTTCTTGGCTTCTGTCTTTTTTACTTCCCTTTCTGTTCTGTTTCTTTGGTTTTTGTTTGGTTCTTAATCTCAAAACATTTTCCTCATATAACGTGAGGAACCTCTCTCTTAGGAGTAGACACCAAAAAAATCACATTTCTGTTGGATGTGCCATTAATAGAGACATTAAGGTAAATTAACTGCTGAGAAATAAAACACTTCAGTCATCTTCACTTTCAATAAATACTTTATTTTCTCTGAGACATGCTTTCTTTCAGGCCCTCTTAGACCTGTCCTTGTTTCTGCCCCCTTTCTTTAGTCAAACTGTGTCCATATCTTAAAGGGTCATTATCTCACCTGAGATTGAGAATCTAATGTACAAAAAGTTTGAGAGACATAGCTTCTCAGTAATTAATCATTTTATTAATTATGCTAGAAGATAACAAAAGTGCTCAGTGGCACTCTTAAACGTCAAAGACCCCTCATGGAACCCACTCAATGCTTATATGCTCTTAGAAGAGTGGGTGGAATTCACCTCTGATTCATTAGCAATTAATGAGAGAGAGAATACTATAACGAGAGGTGAACTTATTCCAATGAAAGTCTGGAGGACATGACTTTGATGACTTAGTCTTGGTCAAAGAGACATATCTATACCCATATCACCCTGTCTAGGATAATCTAGACAAAAGGGGGATTCCACTTCTACCCAGACCTGTCTGACTAAAGCGCAATTCACCTAAACTAAAATTTCTTTACCTTTTGAACAGATCTGAGTTTCTCCAGTGGGGTGCGTCTGCCCAAGATTTCATCTCTTTATCAGCCTTGCCCTTCAAATAAAGGAAGGGGAAAAACCTTAGTCCTAATTCAATAACTGGCTATTAATATAGGAGACAAATAACCATTTCTCCAACCTAATAGTTTAGAAATATTACTCATCACTTGGATTTTATTCAGGAATGCTAATTTCCTTAAGAAAAGGTTAAAAAATAAACCAGATCTTTTACAAACTGTGAAGTGGGCATGATAGAAAGAGGTTGCATGTCATTAGCATTGACAAGTCCAGATGTCAATGCATGAAGAAGTGTCAATGGCTAAGTACCTGGAAGCACAGAATTAGTCCTATGGACTACTAGCACCTGGCAGTGTAAAACTGCAAGAGTTCCTAGCTAACCTCACTGTTTTTTACTCTTTTGCCATGAGCTTTGAGGGCCTGGCTGAAGCTCAAGTCCCTGCACAGCTGTAGGGCACACACAGTAATTATAATAACTCACATTTATATGGCACTTTATTATGGTTTATGAAATGCTTTCTTAATACCAAATCCCTTTTCCTATTTTTAGCATAATAAAACTTTTTAATGAAAACCTGGGCATTATACAGGAAAGTTCACTCAGTCTTGAACTTTTGAACATGTATACCAGAAGTTCTTCTGCATATCATCATTTGGAAGACAGAATATCTTTCCTCACACATGCAACATTATAAATGTATTTGGGTTTGACTTTGACTCCGTAATGCAGTTGAACTGATCCTCAGTGAGATCTAAGATCTTCTAAACTCTGATCATGAGTTCCTCCAACTTCTAAGAGGAGCAAGATGGGATCTGACTGGTAGCCACACTGAAAGGGCAGTCATTGTAGTAGATTGGGTGAAGGCTCTCATGGAATGTGGTACTATTTTAACAGTGGGGAAAGGGGTGGAGTGCAGGATCTGATGTCTGTAGCTCTAGCAGGTGGAATAAGAGGTGAATGTGTGAGCTAGGGCTCCTGGAATCCCAATAGAAATTCCTCTGACACCTTGAGGGAGAATTCCCGCACTGGGAAGTTTGCAGCTGTAGATATGAATAATTCCTGCCTTGATTTGTTTTCAGCTGGGGATTACCATACCTGATTGGTTTTAAATGGATATACATATAGGTACAATTTGGTAATTCTTTCAATAATCTTTTTTTTTGAGGGGGGAAGGCAGGGCAATTGGGGTTAAGTGACTTGTCCAAGGTAACACACCTAGTAAGTGTGTCAAGTGTCTGAAGTCGCATTTGAACTCAGGTCCTCCTGACTCCAGGGCCAGTGCTCTACTCACTGCTGCCCCTCAATAATCTTTTAATTCTATGTTTCTTTATCTTTTTCATCTTTCACCTTTATAGCTCACAGATAGAAGTCTTGAGCTTTTAAATATTACCTATTTCTGTGAATTTCCATTTTTTCCATTTCTATTTAAGAAGACTTTCCCCACACATTTGTTAAAAAACAAGGAACAAAAGATCATTGGATACTTACTTTTATACTATATACTCTATTAAACACTTAATTTAATAATTACTATGTGTCAAAAGTAAGCCAAGCACTGGGGATGCAAATACAAAAGTTAGGACAATTCTTGCCCTCAAGGAGCTTACATTTTAATATTCTAATAGAGGAACAAAAACTTATGATTAACTGGTATTTTGGGTTGAAAAGTTACCAGGATGTTGAATAGAGCCATAAGGGAGTGGCTTGACATGGCTTTTCCATTAGTAATGGTAATATTGCTTTGATTATGATTCCAGAAGTGACAAGGAGAGGAAGGGACAAAAATCCTCTAGGACTTAGTCTCTACTCTTGGTGGCAAAGTAGCTTCTGAGAACATAGGGAGTATAGTGAGACATGACTGGGGTCAAACTAGATATGGTGGATAATTTGAGTTATTTGCCAATCAGATTTACCAATCTTTGGGAATTCTGGGGTACAGGTTTTGAAGTTGGAAGGGTCAAGATTCTTTTTATTCATTTTTCTAACCATAGCTATAGCTAAACTATAAATATATCATTTAAATGGAAATATAATCATAACAACAGTTAAGAGAGCTCTCCTTTAGTTCTCTAAGCATGGTTCTTAGATGCATCAGCAGCATCAGAAATAAATTGCTTAAATAGAAATTCCTCAGCTCTAATGTCTAGATTATATACTATGCTACCCAGAACAAATCATTTCAAAAAATACCCTTTATTATGAAAATAAATTTTTTTTAGATTTAATGATTTTTAATTTGCTATCTTTTAGTTTTCAGCATTGATTTCCACAAGATTTTGACAAATTTTCTCCCCATTTCTACCCCCCATGCCAAGATGGAATATATTCTGATTGCCCTATTCCCCAGTCAGTGTTCCCTTCTGTTACCCCATTCCCCCTCATCTCCTTTCACCTTACTTTCTTGTAGGGCAAGACAGATGTCTATGTCCCATGCATGCAAAAACAACCTTTTTTTGAGTATCTGCTTTTAAAACTTTGAGTTCCAAATTCTCTCCCCTCTTCCCTCCCCACCCACCCTCCCTCAGAAGGCAAGCAATTCAACATAGGCCACACATGTATCGTTATGTAAAACACTTCTGCAGTACTCATGTTGTGAAAGACTAACTATATTTCCCTCCATCCTATACTGTCCCACTTTGTGCAATTTCTGCCTTGCCCCTGTCCTTTTTCAAAAGTGTTTGCTTTTGATTACTTCTTCCCCCTATCTGCCCTTCCTTCTATTGTCCCCCATTTTAGCCCCTTCTCCCTACTGTCATGTGGGGTAAGACATCCAGTTGAGTATTGATGTTATTCCGTCCTCAAGTCAAATCCGATGAGAGCAAGATTCACTCATTCCCCTCAGCTGCCCTCTCTTCCCTTCCAACAGAACTGCTTTTTCTTGCCACTTTTACGTGAGATAATGTACCCCATTCTATCTCTCCCTTTCTCCCTTTCTCAATATATTCCTCTCTCATCCCTCAATTTAATTTAATTTTTTTAGATATCATCCATTCAAATACAACTCACCCTGTGCCCTCTGTCTATATATATATATATATATGTGTGTGTGTGTGTGTGTGTGTGTGTGTATACATATATATATGTATATATGTATATGTATATATTCCCTTCAACTATGCTAACACTGAGAAAGGTCTCATGAATTACACATATCATCTTTCCATGTAGGAATGTAAACAAAACAGTTCAACTTTAGTAAGTGCTTTATGATTTCTCTTTCTTGTTTACCTTTTCATGCTTCTCTTGATTCTTGTATTTGAAAGTCAAATTTTCTATTCAGCTGTGGTCTTTTCATTGAGAAAGCTTGAAAGTCCTCTATTTTATTGAAAATCCATATTTTACCTCAGAGAATGATACTCAGTTTTGCTGGGTAGGTGATTCTTGGTGTTAATCCTAGCTCCTTTGACCTCCGGAATATCATATTCCAAGCCCTTCGATCTCTTTTGTAGAAGCTGCTAGATCTTGTATTATCCTGATTGTGTTTCCACAATACACAAATTGTTTCTTTCTGGCTGCTTGCAGTATTTTCTCCTTGACCTGAGAACTCTGAAATTTGGCTACAATATTTCTAGGAGTTTTCTTTTCGGGATTTTTTTTTCGAGAGGCGATTGGTGGATTCTTTCAATTTCTATTTTCCCCTCTGGTTCTAAAATATCAGGGCAGTTCTCCTTGATAATTTCTTGAAAGATGATGTCTAGGCCCTTTTTTTAAACATGGCTTTCAGGTAGTCGAATAGTTTTTAAACTATCTTTCCTGGATCTATTTTCCAGGTCAGTGGTTTTTCCAATGAGATATTTCACATTGTCTTCCATTTTTTCATTGCTTTGGTTCTGTTTTATAATATCTTGATTTCTCATCAAGTCACTAGTTTCCACTTGCTCCAATCTAATTTTTAAGATGGTATTTTCTTCAGCGGTCTTTTGGACCTCCTTTTCCATTTGGCTAACTCTGCCTTTCAAGGAATTCTTCTCCTCATTGGCTTTTTGGAGCTCTTTTGACATTTGGGTTAATCTATTTTTTCAAGTGTTGTTTTCTTCGGTGTTTTTTGGGGTCTCCTTTAGCAAGTCATTGACTTGTTTTTCTTGTTTTTCTTCCATCACTCTCATTTTTCCCCAATTTTTCCTCTACTTCTCTTACTTGCTTTTCCAAATGCTTTTTGAGCTCTTCCATGGCTTCAGACCAATTTGCATTTTTCTTGGAGGCTTTTGATGTAGGCTCTTTGACTTTGTTGACTTTTTCTGGCTGTATGTTTTGATCTTCTTTGTCACAAAACAAAGATTCTAGAGTCTGAGTCTGAGTCTGCATCCATTTTTGTTGCCTGGCCATGTTCCCATCCAACTACTTGACCTTTGAGCTTTTTGTCCCAAGCTTTAGGGGCTGTGCTGCTGTTTTGAGAGCTACTCCACCATCACCACAAGCTCTGCCACAGCAGTGATCCTCCTCCCCCAGAAATGGCAAACAAGCATTGTGACCCAGATCCAAGTAGGGCACAGCAAGAGAACTTGCCTCTGTACCAACAAAGTGCTCCTTGCACTCACGCTCTGATCTGCCACTTGTTTCCTCCCACTGTGTGAGCCAGGGACTCTGGAAGCAGCTGATGCTAGAGTTCTGTAAGCAGCCACAGGAGCTTCTTGCTGCTGCTTCAGCCACCACTGTCCACCCCCAAGGCTGGGGCCAGACAGCTATCTAACCTGATTCTGGAGTTTTCCCGTTAACCTGCTCCATAGTCTTTGGTGTCTGTGGGCTGAGAAGTCTGGTAACTGCCACAGCTCAATGATTCATTGCCCTTAGGCCTGCTCTGGCAGACTTGGGTCTGGTCTGTCCTGGCATGGCCTACACTAGGCTGGGTGCTCCACTCCCAGCACCATGTGATAGACCTTTCCCAGCCACCATCCAGGCTCTCCTGGGCTGGAGACCTGCTTCCCTTTGCTATTTTGTAGGTTCCACAGCTCTAGAATTTGTTCGGAGCCATTTTTACAGGTGTTTGCAGGGATTTGGGGGAGAAATTAAGCAAGTCCTTGCTTTCCAGATGCCACCTTGGCTCTGCACTGTTTGGAGGGTGAATTATTCATTACTTTAAGCCTCTTTTCTTTCTTTTCTTCTTCCTTCCTTCCTTCCTTCCTTTCTTCCTTCCTTCCTTCCTTCCTTCCATTCTTCCTTCCTATCTCTCTCTCTCTCTCTCTCTCTCTCTCTCTCTCTCTCTCTCCCCCCTTTTTGAAGATCAACATCATTTAGGATTTATATAGCACTTTTTATAAAGCATTTTTCACACAACTCATGTGTGTGTGTGAGTGTGTGCATCACATTTGATAAACTCCTATTAGGTAAGTATTATTATCAATATTTTAGATATGACAAAAATAGGCTCAAAAGAATGACTTGTTCAGAATCAAACAACTAGTGTCAAAGTTCACATTTGAACTCAGGTCTTCCTGAGTCTGACTCTAATATTCCATCTGCTTCATGACTTAGTGACCTCAACAATCCAAGATTTTCTCTCTTGTACAGTTGTAACAACATACTCTTATATGATCCTACTTATTCTTTTATATTTAAGCCTCTTTATATGACTGCTTGCAGTATTTTTCTTTAATCTGGAAGCTCTTGACTTTAATATTTTTATATTTCTGGACATTTTCAATTCGATATTTCTTTCAGGAGGTGGATTTTTCTCCTCCAACCTATTCTGAATATCTGGGTAGTTTTATTTTAGATTTCCCTTAAATAAGACGTGTTTTTTTTATTTTGGGGGGGTCATGATTTTTTTAGGAAATCTGATAATTCTTGAATTATCTTACCTCAACCTGCTTTCCTTTCAAAAGCTGTTTTTGAAAATTTTCAATATCTTATCAATTCTTTAAATTTTTTTAGTATTTTGATTTTTCTATTATTTCTTATCTCATAGAATCAGTTCTGTTATATCTATTCTCTATTTTTAGAGTCTACTATCTTGAAAAGTTTTCGGCCTCCTATTTTAAAGTACTTATTCTTCATCCATTATTTTTTCTTTAAGAGTTTTAATTTCATTTTTCTAATCACTTTTGCAATCTTTGTGACTAAGTCATTTTTTTCCTCCTGAAGCTCATCTTGCCCTTGTGGAGTTGCCCTCTGTAATGTCAATTAAGTTGGGACTTTTTTTTTTACTGTTTTAGAATGATAAATTAATTAAGTCTCTTTGATTGAGTCTAACTAGGTGCTAAACCCCAGGCCCAAACCCTTAATCACTAGGTGCTAAGCCAATGTGGGCATGAAGTGCCAACAGGGCTGCACCCCCCCCCCCCATGGCCCCTAAGAGGAGTTGCTAAGACCACAGCCAATGGTATGCCCCTAACTTCTGGTCACTCAGATGATGTTTGATGAGGTCCAAAGACTGTGTAAAAAGAGAAAACAGAGCTATTTGCTCCTGGAGGAGTGTTGGTGTGGGACTCTGGGCAGCCACTGTAAAAGCCTCCCTGCTCACCCAGGTTTCCTGGTAACTATGAATTGTATTTGGTCTGTTTGTAATGTATGTTTGTAATTGTTTGTGTTTACTCTGAAGTTCAGGGTGCTGGCTTTTTCCCCTGAACTAAGTGAATGATATTTGCATGTTGGATTAAAATAAGATTGTTAACCCCTTAACATTACTTTCCTTAGTAAAGCAGATCAAAAGAACCTGTGCTGGCAGTGTTATAGTTGTTGGGCTTGTGTTGGTCTTTCACCCCCACAGAAGCTGCTAGCTGAATTGTTGCGACACCCTCTTATTTAGAGTTTACCTCTTAAGCTTCTCAAAACATGGGATTTATTTATTATATTAGGAGTTTTCTTCTGTTGACTCAGGCCAGGGCCAGGCTCTACCATATCCTGCATTCTTATGTAGTCTGTGGACATGTCCCCTCTGTAGACTAGATATCATTGCCATTGTACTTCTGGGTTAGTTTGCTGGGACTACGACCCAACCTTTAACTTAGTTCCTGACTAATGCCTCCATCTTATCATAGTCCATGGTGGCTGCTTATGTAGGCTTGTTTCTGTTTCCCTTACATTGCAAAATCTCTACTTGGGAGACAGTTATATCCACTGTCTTGAAAGTCCCCAATTGGATATCAGAGGCCTCATGTAATAGGCCTCCTGTGAGACTACTTCCTGTACACATCTGATCATTTAACTTATCTTGTCTCCTGCTGTAATTCTGAGTGCTTTGAGGAAAATGCCACCTGGTCCTGTATCTCTAAGCACTAGGGATCTCTAAGGGATTATCTATCTTTGGTCTTTGACAGCAATAGGTTGAGATCCTGCTATCTTCAGCACAGTTTATGAAGCTTGTACTGGCTTCATGCTCCCTGCTTCCCCACTTCCCCTCCACATGTCCCATCTCTAAGCTTCACCAGGATTTGGGGAGTCTTATTGTGAAGTCCTATACTGAGGGGTGGAGATAGCTTTGTTACCTGACTATTGTTCTTTCTAGTGTTCTTTTAGATTAGTGCTGTGGTATTTGTCAGAGAATGGGGCTCCTCTAAGACCTTTCTCACCACCATCTTTACTGAAACTTTAGACATTTCTATTAACATCTAACTTAGAGTTCCATGTGCATCTACTCCAGGGTTTTTTAAAAAATCCCATTTTTTCTTGTTTATTAGGATATTTTTCATGTTGTGTTTACAAAATTTCATCCTTACGCATCTCCCATCCCTCTTGAGATGACTGAATTTTAGTCCAAGGGATCTTATTTATCATTCTTCTGAATTCATTGAAATCTGCTTTCCCAAAGTCTAGTATACATGTCTTACTATGTCTACATTTCCTCTCCCTATATATCACAATTTCTCAGAGGAAATGATCAATTCTCCCTAAAGCTGCCATCATTTCTACCCTAGGAACTAGTTTTTACCTGTTACTGAGATTTAGATCCAAAATAGAATTTCTCCTGTTGGTTCTTGCAGCTTTTGAAGAACAGAATTTTTATTGAGGTGAGTCAAGAAGTTAGGATCAGAAAATCATATATTTAGATTGAAAGAAAACACAGAGACCATATAGTCCAACTCCCTTATTTTACAAATGAGGAAATTGAAGCTCAGAGAGGTTAACTTGGACAAGGCACACGGTTGCTATGAAGCAGGTACTCTGTTTTTGGCAGAACACTTTGGCATTTGTCAGAATAATTTAAGTCCCTCACTGGAACTATATTATATTCCTGTCACATGCTTATGACTTGTTTCCTAAACTCATCTATTTCCACTTTGTAATGAAGTGGTTTGAAGTATACTCCACTGACAAAAATCACTTTTATTTCTCCCTCCATTAACCTCTATTCACATATTCTCCATCATACTTCCTCCCCCTCTTTCCATATTTGTTCACATTAAGATACCTTCTTAATGAGCCATGCTACTGAATCCTTTCTTTACTTATCTTGTTTCTTTTGAGTAAAGTCGAGACAGTCCTGGATTTCATCCCACCACATCTCAATGATACTATTGAGACTAAATTTGCCCCCTTGAAATAGGACCTTTAATTTCTCTTGCTTATTTTCTAAACTTTTGGCATTTGTGTATAGACATTTGAGATTGTGGGTTTGAGTACTGTCTGCTTTCTTGTATTCCATCTCCTGTGAACTTCTGGGTGTCTCAACTGCTATTAATATGCCGTCATTGTATCTATCCTCTATGGTGTTTAGCTTGGAAAGAATGCAAAGGCAATCTTTTCCCTCCTGCATCATTTTAGTTTAAAACTATATGGATTAGATTTGCAAAGCATGGGGCAAAAACATTTTTGCCAACCTTTGTTGGATATACTCTACCATAGTCCAGGAATCTGTCATCCCTTTATTTTAAGCTCTCATACAAAAATCCAAATCTCATTCTCTATCACCAGCTTCTTAAAACAACTGTTCACTTCTTGAATTAATTTTTTCTCATCTAAATCTCTTGCATTCAATGTAATTATTCTATTATGTGCTATAAAATGAAATAGTCACTTTCCCTTATTTTTCCACTTTACCTATTACTATTTTGCTTGGTCATTTCTTCAACCTTTCAAGTATGGCTTCTTAGAAATTGATTAAGCTTAAATCCAATTTGCATGAGCAGAAAACATGTCAGGGTGCATAAAATATTTTTGTTTAAAATGTAAAGAGCACTCAAGTTATACTTTATCATTCCGCCCTTAAACTTGTTAGTCATTTTAGTAAGGGAAAAGTATTTCCAAATAAAATGATTATTAATTTTCCAAATGTTATTTTTGAAAATATTAAGACAGTAATAGTATGACCATTGAAATTCAGCAAAAATTCCACATAGAGTATGTAAAGTTAATCAAGCAGAAGGAAAATAAAAATGAACTTAATCATACTCTATTCCTTTCTTCCCAAGGAAGAAAAGGAAAATAAATCTGTTTCATTATACAAAATAATTTTAAAACCACAAAAGAAATATTTTACATATATCTAGAACCTTAAAAAGAAATTCTAGTACCTGGGTTAAGAGACACTGAAAGTGGAGGGACCAGGAGAGGTCCCACAAGCCAACTGAGGAAAGGGGTCAGGATTATTGCGCTGTGAAAAGATCTCAGGATCCCAGTTCTTTGGGTTCTAAGTGTTTTCTTCATTGCTCCATGAATGGCTTTCTTGTGAACCACTCATGGTTGGGTGCAATGATCCCTAGGGAGTCTGACCTATGCCTCAAGCATGGTAATCTATAATCCTCCAAGGGACTAAATGCCCTCAAGCTCCTTCCCAAATTAAGGTGTCAGAGAGAGGAGAAGCTGTGACAGTCATGTCCCTCAGTTTTAGGATGCATTAGAATGTGCATCAGTTAAGATGAATAGTGGGTAACTAAGTCTAGTACAATTGACCAGGCCTGCACAAGAGCAACAACAATTGCTGTGGTTGATTCTCTCATTTATTACCTCAAGACCACAGCCTGGTAAGTTACTTCTCCTTATTTGCCATACTCCATTAACTCCCTCTCTAGATCTCTGTGTTAACTCCCACTCCCACTCCCGTTCCCTCTCATTGGTCAAGTAACTCCCATTTCCTGTCATTTCTTATGTCCTTTTTTACATTAAAATATTTTAAATGTAACATATCTTCCTTTCATCCCAACCCCTCATTTTACATAGTTCAGTATTGGTTCCATCAGATTTTGACTCATATTATTTAATTCTTTATCATTCAAAGACACATCACCTTGTATATTATGTTTATTTTTTGATAAACAACTATGTTTTTGAATTCTAGCCTTGATTATAACCCAGAGTTTTGAATAAGACTCAAAATTTACAACAGAAGCCTTTGCAATGTCTAGTGCCTACTAGGAGCTAGGGCAGAGTGTTTCATAATGATAAAGGTTTTGTACCCTTAGATGTCAACCTAGATGTTATGGTTGGCTGAATGGGATGGCTAATCTTTGAAGTATTTGTCCCTTTGAGACTCTGTCTCCTTTGTGAGAGTTGTGGCAACTTTTTAAATATGATGCTGGTAAAGACTAAAGAAAATAACTTAAAGCATTTGGAGCAAAATAAGTTAGGGTCAAGTTGAACAACTGCAACATTTAAGTGTCTTAGGAATCAGAAAAACAATGCTCTTATTGGTTTTACTATATGAAGGTATTCTAAATTTCAGCATAGAGGATGAATTTCATTTTAATTTGCCCTGGTTTTGGCTATGATATAGTTTTGTCTAATTTTGTGATTGTCATTACTTTTAAGACAATCTTTTACAGAGACTTATTGATATTCTTTGGAAATTTTAATACTATTCATCATTAGAATGGACAAATTATGTTACCATTTGTTTAAAAATGCATTATGTTATTCAAATGAATCTTAAAGTAATTATTATCAAGCACTATTCTTGGAAGCATTAACTAATTAGTTTTAAAAATATTCCTGGGTAATATTATTCCAACATTATTGATGGAGTAAGAATGTCAGAAATGTTAAGGGATTGAAGACCACAGAAGAGGGGCATTCAATTTCAGAGTCAAGTCAAATTCAGGAATTACAATCTTATAATGAGAACATTAAACTAGACTTATAAATGATAACAATTGTATTGGGTAACATAAAACCAGAAATAACATTGAAGACAAATTAAAAGGCAAAGTTGAATGTTTTTGCTAAAATGGTCTAATTCATGTCATTTCCTACATTTATTTTTTACAGTAAGATAAGAGTGATACCAACCAATAAAATTTAATTAAAATGTTTCTTTTCCCTGATATGGTTACATATTTCTGACCCAGAATGTCTTTTAAAACTTCACAAATGCTATCTTCCAAAGTATTAATTACTTTTGTTTCCAAATCTGAGGAAGTGGGGGTATGATGGAATAAAAACTGAATTGAGCATGAAGATACTAAAATTACAGCCTCAGCTATTTCTAGGCCTCATTCTGTACTCTGGGACCATGTGATAGCTCTTCAAAGACTTGAAGATAGCTATAATTTCCCCTTTGAGATTTTTCTTATCCAGGCTTAACATTGCCAATTCCTTCATCTTATCCTCATGTCATAGACTCAAACTTCTTCGCCATTTTAGTTGCTCTGTTCTGAACATTCCCATTTGTCAACATCCATTGTAAGTGGTGGTATCTAGAACTGAAAATAATACTCCGGATATTGTCTGCCCAGAACAGAGTCAGTGGGACTATTCAAGTGGAAGTCTCAGTGTATACCAAGTTTGCATTAGCTTTGTTTTTTTGGCTACTAACTGAATGAAACCAAAAGTTTGACCTTAGTTTTTTTTAAGGTGGTGACAATTTATTGTAATCTCTGAGTTTCAGAATGAATAAAAATATAGATTAACAATATTACTTTGATTATGACTATCAAAATTTTGTTAAAGTACCTATATCATGCATACATACAATCTATGTGGCTTTTAACTTACTTCATCAAGATATTATTTAATCAACCCCAAAGAACTCAGTTCCTGTGTAAATGAAGTGAGTTTTTTTTCCTTTTCCCAGAGTTGGGGAAATACAGTCCCATTCCACAGATATCAGTCTGAGAATCAAATTGGAAAGTTCCCAGTAGTTACACTGACTGAGTCAGCAGAACACATAAAATGCTAGTTTTCATAGAAAACATAGTAAATCTAGTCCCCGGCAATGTATGCAATTAAATAGTGTTTTTAAAATCACCATTAGACATTAATTTCCATGGGTCAGCTCATGCAAAAGGAAATCATTAATTTGTTTTTCCAGTGGGATAATGGAGAAGAGATTTGAAAGGGAAGGACGTAAAGTGAAGCCCAATGTTGAAGTCAGTTATTTTGAAGGCAAAGGAGATATATGGGGCTGCCAAGGTCAGGTCAACAGAATCACTTAGGAAAAAACTATAAATTTAACTTTAGTGTTGCTGGCAGACAACCTCATTTTCCTCAGCTGTCTTTTATGATGCTTAAAATATATGGCATAGTACGGAATGCTGAGCCAAATAAGACTGGGTTTTAGTGAGAGAATTAGGAGTGGGGACTTCACAAGACCTGTTGGAAGGGACTTGGATTTATTAAGTAATCCCTCAGACAAGAAGACACCAGTCATGGTTAGATACATTACTTTTGAGGCATGTATCTGTGTGGTACTTGCCAAGCTAAAGAATTGGGGGTGATTTCATTGCCCTATTATATTCTCTCCCCTTTTGGATACTTCAGGATAAACAAATTCTTTTGAAGTTATAAGCATTAATTAACCATTTTTGTGTAATTTGTTTCCAGAGAAAATGAGAATCAGATATTCTATTTGTCATTTGTTAGATAATTTTTTAGGGTCCTACCATATACAACACTATCTAGAGTGGAGGGCTGTGTGCTAGAGATACAAAGACAAAATACAAAACTGTCAGAATTGAAACCTTAGCTCATGTAGTTTCCCATAAATTCCCTTTACCTCCCCACCTCTCATCCTCTCACTGCAGAACCTTCATTCTCTCACTTTTACCTCACTCCATTGCCTCAGAAAAGCCATCAGTGATTATGGGATCCTTGATTTGGAACTGGAATGGACCTTAGAGGTCATCTAATCAGGATCTTCATCCACAGAAAAGGAAACTGAGACCTATAGACATTGTATGATTTGCTCAAGGATACTCAGATAGTATCAAAAATGTGTCTCATCAAAGTAGTTCAAGAAGCTTCTTCGTTCCTCAACTTAATAATTTTCCATTACCAACTCCTCGACCTCACCTCGGCCAAATACAAAGATGGTCATAACCTTGATATTGACATTCCCCACAAATGTACCATCTTAATGTTCATGAATTTTGCAACTATGTTATTAATTACTATCTGTTATCATTCCATTTCTCCCCTTACCTTGCAACTTCAAACCTGTTCCTCATCCTCACTGTGACCTCTCATCACTCCCATACTGGTTACACTAGTCTCCCTTCCCCATACTGACCTGTTGGTGAACCAGTTCAACACTATACTGCCTTCTTCTCTCAAGTGAATTTCCCCCTTGCCCTTGCTCTTTAAAACCTCAGCACTGGATTATTTCAATCATTAATGGCCTTAATTCCCACTCACACATTGCTGAATGAAGCTGGAGAAAATCATGAAATCGTGCTGACTGTGCTGACTCACTACTAATTCATGTCATGCAGACCACAACTGGGCCCTCACGGTGGCAATACAATCATTTTACACTACTGAAATTGACTAACTATCCCACTGTCATCTCAGTATGTTTTATAAAAAAATTTTCATCTTGGGCAGCTAGGTGGCACAGTGAGTATAGCACCGGCCCTGGAGTTAGGAGGACCTGAGTTCAAATGCGGCCTCAGATCCTAGCTATGTGATCCTGGGCAAGTCACTTAACCCCAATTGTTTTCCCTTCGCCTCTCAAAAAAAAAAACCCAAACCAAAAAAATTTAATCCTTCCTTAAGTTTTCTATGACTATTGTACATACCCCACACTCCCAATCTCCTCAGCTATAAAGCTTGCCTCATATTTTACAAAAAAAATGAGATCATTTGCTGAAGAGTTCCCTCTTTCCACTCTTCCTCAACTCACACTCCCCTGATGCCTTTTGCCATTTCTTTTCTCCCACTCCTCTTTCATACGAAGAAGCTGCCTGCCCTTTGCAGAGGAAAACCTTCTACGTGCACAGGTGATGCCTTTCTAGCCTATCTTTTCCAAGAGATTGTCTTCTCTATTCTTACCACTCTCTCATTTATCTTCAAATTCTCCTTATCTACTATTTCTCTGCTTTCTACAAACATGCCCATGTCTTTCCCCTCTTCAAAGAACATCCACTTAATCTATCCTTCCCCAAAAGATATCTGCCTCTATCTACTCTCCTTTTTCTGATTAAACTCTTTAAGAAAGCTTCCTTCCATTTTCTTTCCTTTTACTTCTTTCTTAACTTTCTGCAGTCTGGCTTTTGATCTCATCCTTCAACTAAAAGTTTTCTCTCTGAAGTTACTAATGATCTGTTAATTGTCAAATCTAATGACTTCTTTTTTAGTACTCATCCTCAATGTCTCTGCACCCTTTTACACTGTCTGCCTGATGTACCTCCTAGTGTGTGCTGGGGGGAAATAAGTGAGATGAGTAGCCTTTATTTTCTCAGAAAATTGGGGCCAAAATTCTTCATTCTTGTCCCTCTGCCAATTCCCTTTCATATGTGGGCTTTAGTGTTTCCTCATCACGTACATGTGTCTTTCCATTCTCTGATTGTGTGGGGTGTGTGTGCGTGTGTGTGTGTATGTGTGTGTGTGAAATGGCAAACAAAATGGGACTTTTCACAGTTCTTAGTTTGAATGGGGCAAGTGAAGTGGGATCTTTTGTCTTGGAGTGTTTCTCAGCATTAAGACAATCCAAGAATCATTGAATTGTATATGATGTGGTGCTGGTGGTTGGAGTTTTCCTGCACTCTTGGTGTTAGTGATTTCTCACTCTCTAAATGGTGAACTTTGAGCTCCCAGGGTCCCGACATGGGTATATAAGATCTAAGGTTGGCATTTTGTTTTGGGGGTACACTCATTGAAAGAGTATGGACTATGAGACTCTGGGCCAGCCTTTGAAATAACCCCCTCAGCTTTGATAATCCAGACAGATATTGGTGCTTCTCTGGTAACTATGAATTATGATTTGAATCAGACAAGGTCTGTCTGTTGATGTTTGTAATTTCTGTTTGCATTTGCCCTGAAGTTTAGGGGGGTGATCTTTTCCCCCCGAACTAAGTGAATGATATATGTATGTTTAATTATACTGAGATTGTTAACCCCTTAAAGTTGCTTTCCTTAGAAAAGCAGATCAAAGAACCTGTGTTAGCAGCCCTTTTGTGTGCTGGTTGTTGTTGGTCTTACACAGCTACAGTATCTGCTAGCCACATTGTTGTTGCAGTGTGTCCTCTCTCACCAGTGGTATATTAACTAATGGGAGGGTATACTCCATATGTCCTTGGAAGGATATTTTCTTCATTTATTTGCTACATGGTTTATTTTTTTCACTTGTAATTTCATTCACATAGGGCATTTCTAGTATGAAAATTCTTTCTACCAATGCAGGCCAATAGGTGCTTTGAAATTTATAGCATTAGAAAACTAACTAGGAAAAGGAAAGCTCAAATGATATGCCCAATGTCACACAACCAGTATGTGTCAAAAACAGCAATTGGACCTAGGTCTTTCTAACTCTGAGGCTTACTATCCATGAACATAACCATTTAAGTTAATAGCTTAACAAAACACAAACAAATACTAATATCTCCTTTGTCTGGGTTGTAGAAGAATACACATCTGCAGGGCCTCAGGGATTACGGTTTTGTGTGGTTGCTGATTGAAAGAGAACTTCAAAACCATGGCAGTTTTTCCAGAGTCTTCTGTGTGAGATGGAGAGGTAGCAGTGGTAGGGAGAGTGAAGAGTGAGTTGCAAAGACAACATGGACTTTAATACTTAAGGATCCATGATTTCATTGTTGAAGGAACTCTCTTTATTAACACAAGTCAAAACCGTTGTACCTGATTAGAAAGTCTTTGTGAGTTGCTGTGGCTGAAAAATTTCAGGACTCAGCAACCAAACACCCGGCATGAACCTTTCTGACTTAATCGTTGTGACTCTTGGACAATATCTAGGCCTTGCTTGATTAGTAGTTCCTGACCTATCTTATGGTTTAGGTTTTAAGAATCTAGATTCAGCTACATGCCCTAAGAGGAATAGAATTTTAGGGGAAGATACTTGCAATGATTTTTTAATGCGCTATACAATAGCAAAGATATTAGTGTTCCATTTAAATAAGATTCTTAATACTATGCATTATTCTGAAGTTGACACTTTTGCAAAACAATGGAATGATGCTTAAGGAGCGAAGACTTGTGAGAATCAATCTATTTTAAACAAAAATGCATTATTCTAAAAATAAGAGCAGGCTGGTCATGTGAGACACTAGCAAATAAAAACTTTATTTAAGCTTCTTGAATTGAAGTCCAACATGGAAAAATCTGTTTGAGTTTAAAGAGAGCCTTTGAAACCATGCCAAGCAACCTGACTTATGTATGAAAACTGGCTGAAAAGATACAAACATAGGAATCACAGCACAAGGAAAACTAAGATCCTCTGTACCTTTGGGAATTTCAAAGTCTTGGGCTTAAAGCACCAATGTGGGAGAGAGCAGTATTGATGTGAAGCCATAATGTTCTCTCCTCTTTGATTGATGTAGTAACAGGCACTCATGATGAGAATGCAGGTTCAAGAATGAAACTTGGGGAAAATCAACTACCAGGCTAATAGATTTGCTTGGAGACAGCACACCACATCTGGAAAGAGATAGTCATCATGCTAGCTTTAAAACACTGGGGTGGGCAACTCCTCCCTGCTCTGGACAACTGAAGTATTTGCTCATAAGGGTTTTCTTAAGAATTGTTTATTGCTCTTACACAGCAACTGATGCAGTTAGGAAAATATGTTCCTTTCAACATCACCATTCTTGATCCTGATTGCAACCTAATTATTTATGGGAAAGTTATACCTGCCATTTTACAGGCATAGGCATGACCGGATCCTTGTCTGTAAAGGCTTTTAGCTCATTTAATCATACGCAGATCAGGGCATTTCAGAGCTGGAAGGGATTTTAGAGATCATCTAGCCTTAACCCTTCATTTTACATATGAGGAAACTGAGTCTTAAAAATGGTTGAATGATTTCATACATGAAGGTAATACCAGAGCTGAGAGTAGTGCCTGGGTTTCCTGACACTCACTTCAGCACTGTACTGCTAAGAAATTCACGGAAAACCAGCACTTCTGGCATGAAAGCTTGCCAAGCCCTTTCCAGCGCTGCTCGTTTATCTCTGGTGTCCAACTGTCACCCAACTCTCTCACCTGTGGCTCCAAGAAGCTGTAGAATGTGCAGTGGCCACACCCTGGTAAACCATTTCAGCTGATGTGCTAAACCAGGCTGAGGGTAACAGATAGGTCTCAGGCCTATTAGTGAGTTAGGGGGAATGTCTACTCCAATCATGTGAAGACTTTCTCTGATTGTTTGAGCAGATGAAAACAATGTGTTCCAAGGGTCACAAAGACAGGTGAAGCAGGCACTGTGGAGCTTAATCAGACATTGAAGGGTTGTCCACTGCATCCTAGGCTATTGCTAGTTGTCCTGACTTTCGTCTTGCCGCTGGAGTTCTATGACTCTGGGAGAGAGAGTGAGGCTGACAACTTTGCGCAACTCTATCTCACTTAAATCTAATTCATGCACAATTCATGACATCATCCCACGATGTCATTGGTTCCCTTCAAAAATGAAAGACAAATAGAAACTAAACCATAGTAACATCAATAGGAAAATGCCATAAATGGCACTAAATAACAGGATAATGAAAGAGGCCTGAAAGTGAAAATTAAGTTTCCCTGAAGAGAAGTTACTTCAGTCTTTTACACCTGAGAAGCAGGACTAATGGACAATGGAGAAAGTAACCTGTGATATATATAAGGAGCAAGAAGGTAAGTCTTCAGTGAACTAAGACACAAAACCTGAAATCTTATATGTTTTTTTGGGAGACATGGCAAAGTGTCTCAATTCTGCCACCTTCCCCACCTATAATGTGAGAAGATTGGAGAAGATGATTTTTAGGTCTCTTCCAGTTTTAATATTTTCTAATTTTATTTCTGTGGGATGAAACAGAAAATATACTTGAGTATCTCAAACTTCTTAATATGTGGTATTGCTCTGTTGCCCCTTATATCAGACTTTATTTTGAAGAAGGTAGAGCCTTTCATTAACAAATCTTGTTTTAAGTCTCCCTCCATCAACTCTCAGGAAGACCTGGGAGAATTTAGGTGAAGAGAAAATGAGTGAGAAACAGGTCTATTGCCATTAATGTAGGCACCCTATGCAGATGGAGTGAACGTGATAGTACAGTCCTCATAAATGACACAAAACTGGAACAGAAGAAAGATGCCATAGTAATGAGATTTTCAACTCTTTGGACATTTGGTGCAAGTTTCACTTCAAGAAAAGTAGAGTACCTGATAAATTATTGACTTATCATATGAACTATTTAATTCTTAACAAAGTGAGAAGTTACTCTGAAATTAATTCTGCTGAACAATGAAGAACTGTTCCTCACACTTGATACTCCATCTACTGATAACATTTTCGCTAGCTGTTTCCCATGCTTGGAATATTCTCCCTACTTATCTCTGACCTCCTAGCTTCCCTGGCGTCCTTTGGGCAACCAGTCTCAGCTGCAAGAAACCTTTCCCTACCCCTCTTAATTTTAATGCTTTCGCTCTGTTGATTAGCCCAATTTACATGTTTATAGCTTTTTATACATAGTTCTTTCCCCATTAGACCACAAGCTCTTTGAGAACAAGGATTGTCTCATGCCTTTCTTTGCAGCACAAACACTTAGTGGAACATCTGGCACCTAGTAGGCAATCAATAAACACTACTTGGGAAAGACTGGTTGCTGAATTGGAAGAGATGGAAACCTTGGGAGAAAATGATCATGCTATCCCACATTTCCTTATGGCCATGTGGGAAACTGTGGGCGTAATCCAATATTTTGATAGTTATACTAGTCTTTATTTCAAGGTTTATATTCTAAAGGAGAGAGTATAAAATAGAGGAACTCTAATAATTACAGTTGTCCCAAATGGAATGAGTTGCAATATGAAATTATGAGATCTTCATCACATAATGTAGGCTACACACTCAAATTTCCTCACTCTATAATAACTACTGAAACCTTGTGCAATAGATGTTGGACACCCATAGTGAATTAACCTGTTCTGAGTTCATATGATAGCATCCAAGAATTTGTAGAGAACTGATCAAACAGTTGATGATCTTGGTAAGGTCATTTAAATGAATGAACATTCTGTTTAAAAGGTGTTTGTATGAAGTAATCAATTAGAGATATCACATCAGACTTGTTCAAAAGTCAGTGTTGATGAGGGAGAAGTGAGTTTAATTTTTCTAGTCTAAGAAACTCCTTCCAAGATGATTGGGATAGGGTGAGGGTAGGAGTTTATGGTGTTCATTTTGAACTTCCAATCATTCACACCTTAGTATGAATTTATTGCTTTACTTTACTAACTTCTAGCTGACAGGTACTGAGGGAATTAGAGTTCTGAATGGTGAGAGAATGGATAACAGGTAATTCTGGCGCATGAGGCATTGAAAAATAAAAACAAAATTTTGATCACAACTGATCCTATCTCGGAAAATATTTTTTCAACCCACCCACAGAAATACATGAAGAGTGTATTTAATATGACTTTACCTGGCTAGGCCTCCATAATTATAGCTTAACAAATCAGCCTAAAGCAGGTTTTATTTTCACATACATTAGTAATTATTCCCCACCATCATGATGTTTGCAAAGAATTTATATTATTCTGTACATTCAATAATCATGAAAAGAAGCTTTAGATGCCTATTCCATTCAAGGATATCTTGGAGGTGAAAAGGAAAGAAAGAAAAAATGAGAGTTTTTGCCTGTAAGTAATGAATGTATAGCACCTCTTTAAGCGCATATATACCATCACTCACCCAGTCCCTTTTGGAAACACAGGGTGCGTCTATTTCCAGGTATGAATGATGAAGGGATCCTTTCCACCCTTCCCAGGTAAGAGCCTGCCACTGAGTAGGGGACTGTGCTCCCTAACCCTCTCGAAATCTTAAAGCCTCAGGACGGGGTTTGTCCCTTTGGTATATCTATAGAGTTCTGGCACAGCAGCTAATTAAAAACAACAACAGCCACGACTGTTCTTTACCACCCAGTACAAATCTCTAAGTCATTAAGGCTGACAGGAAGCCAATCTCTTTGCCCTGCTCTGAAGTGGTTGGGTGGGGGGAGATAGAGGGAGATGGACCACTTCATCATGCACTCCTTGCACCTGACTGGAATGCTAACTGAGCATTCCCCAAGATGAGGGATGAGAATTAAGTGGATGATATGATAGAAATAACCAAACCAAAAAAGAGCAGCTAATATTTATATAGTGTTACTAGATTTGGAATGCAATTTACGTACATTATTTAACTTGATCCTCATAACAATCCTCTGGTTAATTATTATGATTGATTCTCCTATTTTCTAGATGATAATTCATTTCTACACAATCTTCCACAGAAGGACCAAAGCTGATTAAAGTGAAGAGTCCATCCTCATTAAGTCACTATTTCTCCTTTCACATCTGACTCTACCCATTTCTCTTACTCTTGGTAGATCCCTCTCTTCTTCCCAGTACAAACATATTTGGGGAGATGAATCATTCACCAAGACTAATGAAAAAAAAAACCTGGTCAAAACTCTAGGCCTCCGGAAAAAGAAGTTTTCAAAAATCCACGAAGTTGGTGAACTTTTAGAGATTATTATTTCACTCATTGTTGAAGCCTGGAACTACTTAAAGTAAATGTCCTTAGTTCTGGTTTAGTGGAGGGCTCCCAAAGGTCGTGGAAGCTCTGAGAAAGCAAGTCTGACAATTGTCTTGGGCTTCTGTGCTGTCAAAGCTGGCTTGAGTTATGGGTATTAGGTCTGCTCCTTTGTTTTTGGTAACTGGCTCCCCACACCTAATCTCGTTTTTCTATAGATATCGGGAACATGGAAATATTTACCTTCAGAACATGTAGTACACTCCTTTTGATTTTAAAGACTAAAACAATGTGTTTAATTATTATGATGATGATGATGCATTTTTGAAACGTTCTCATTACTCATCCTCTAGGGATATTTACATGGCAAATAGATCTTGAATATCATCTATCATCTGGAACCAGGCTCTCAAGTCCTCAGACAAACATTTTTTGTAAACAGTTGGCTTTGGAATTGGGTCCTGGATGCCAATAAATTCATGTTTCATTGGCTTCAAAGAAACAGTACATTCCAGGACCAAAGATTCTCTGAGGAATCAGTCATGAGTCAAGGGCCATAGCATTCAATGGTTATTTGGTCTTATTTAACTAATGTTGAATGATTCGAACTGATGTCATAAATCAGGGCTGAAAAGGACAGAGAAAAGTTGTATCCATAGTATCCTCCATTAAATCAGTATGATAGCTTAGAATGAGCACCAGATTCGGTGTTTGATGACGTTGGTTAGAATGTATGTCTACTACTCCATATTGACCCAAATGTGAGCAAGTCATTTTATTTCTCTGGTCCCCACATTCCTTACCCAAAAAATGAGGGGGTTAGTTGAATTAGATGTACTCTGATATGCTTTCCAGTACTTTATATGTAATTCTATGACAACACGGCAGAGGACTCCCTGAATTCCTATACCATAAATAGAGATCTTATTCCCAAAGTTCTAGGAAGTTGCCTAAGGGACATAGGAGTAAAATCACACAATCAACAAGTTAAGAAGCAGCACCTGAACCCAGGTCTTCTAGCATTCAAATCCGGTTATATATTCACTAGCTATGTTTCCCATCCATCTCATAGAGTAATGCTAAACAGTCCAATCATTATGAATGGTAAACAATGATTGACAATGATTCAGAGGCATTATTGTAATAACTGTTAGTCTTGGTCAGCTATAATTAGGTGGCACAGTAGATAGAGTGCCAGGTCTGAAGTCAGGAAGACTCATCTTCTTAAGCTAAAATCCTCTCAGACTCTTATTAGCTGTGTGCAAGTCATTTAACCTTGTTTACTTCAGTTCTTCATTTATAAAAATGAATTGGAGAAGGAAATGAAAAACTACTCCAGCATCTTTGCCAAGAAAATCCCAAATGAGATCAAAAGACTTGGACACAACTGAACAAAAAAAAAATAAGACAGAGCAGGAAGGTAATGCAGGACCCTTTCAACAGTCTTAGAACTATAAGCTAAGAGGACCAAAGACTCTCTCTTTACCAACTAGGGGAAAGCCTTAACTAGGTATTCTAAAAGAACCCTGGCTAACTTCTCAGGTCCTGGGAGGCAGGATAGGGCAGGCCCTGGTATCCTTAAAGTAAGACAGTTTCTTTTCCTTTGTAATGAGAATCGATCCCTTTATTGAAGAGTGAAAGTGGTGTCAACTAGATGAGCTTCAGGGTCCAGACAGGAAATTGATACAAGAAGATGTAAAGCCATGCCTGATCTCCCTCCATTAGGAAAAGGAGTTTAGGGTCCTAGCTTTAGAGTCAGAGCATCTGAGTGCAAGTTCACCTCCTCTACTTGCTACCTGTGTGACTTTGAACTTTTAAACTCCTTGGGTCTTGATTTCTTCAAATGGAAAATTAAGGACTTGGACTAGATGGCTTCTGAGGCCCCTTCCAGATTTAAGTCAAGGATCCATAGAGGAAGGAACTGGCAGTTTTCAGTTAAGGTGGAGGGTAAAGGGAAGAAAGACAAAAGAGAGGCAAAGAGACCTACACTAAGTGCTCTGCAAGTGGAGGGTAACTATGGTGATTCCATTACTATAAAGGTCACACAAGAGCAATTGTTTTCCTCCTGTCAAATGTGCAGCTCTAACACCATTATTCTCCCTGTTGGAGTTTGACATTAGAACAAAATGGAACACTTGCAAAGTCATTGAACATTTAACCAAGGGGGAGGTTCACTAAGCCCTCATGCAGCAAGGATATGTAACAAGGATACAGCGGCACTTGGCTCCTCTGGCCTCCTGCATCTGCATTTGGAAACACTCCATATAGAAGGGCAGGTAGGTGATGAAGTAGATAGAATGCTAGGCCTAGAATCAGGAGGACTTATCTTCTTGAGCTCAAATCTGGTCTCAGAAACTTATGAGTTATGAGACCCTGGGCAACTCACTTAACTCTGTTTGCCTCAGTTCCTCATCTGTAAAATGAGCTGGAGAAGGAAATGGCAAACCATTCTAGTGTTTTTGCCAAGAAAAACCCAAAAAGGTCAGAAAGAGTTGAGACACAACTGAAATAACTCTACAACAACAGCAACAACAACAAACAATAACAACAATGTCTACATGGAAATACCATCAGCCGGCCATAAGCATATGGTAACCAGCACGGTCTTAGAAACTCACTACATCTGAAAGGGCTTGCCTCCTCTGGCTGGGACTTTTTGTGTCTTTAGATGTCTAGGAATTTGAATCAGGGAAATTCGGACACAGGGGAAACTTTGTCTTACCTCACTGGCTGGTTGGGGAAGAGTTGAGGGGAGAAGAAGGCTGAAGGGCAGGAAAAGAAGCTGGGGCCAATCAAGTTTTGTGGGCAGCTTTATCTTCTTTTAGGTAAACCCTCTCTACTTTATGGATGGGAGGAAAGAAACTGCATCAGGAAAGTCCAATCACCCCTCCCTTTGCTAAAATTACATCTTATAGCCTGCATCCAAGAGACTAAAGCTGTCTCCTTTTATACCAGGTGGGGCAAGAAGTTTTGTCTCTTCTGGCTCAGTGGCCAATCCATACACTCTCAGTGAGTGAGTCATACATGACTGGAAACAGGCCTCCCAAGCTCTTTTGTGTTTAACAAGAATCACAGCTGTGTATGCTGGGAGAGAAGTAGGGAGGAGGGCAGGGAGTTGGATCTTGGTAGGGAGGGATAAAAGCATCTGAGATACTTAGATATGACTTAAATTCTTCCTACTGTACTTTAAACTCATGTCCTCTCCTCCAATCACTACCTACTATAATCACCTCTTACTTATCTTACAATCCTCTTTAGGTTTAGACTCAAAATTGCATTATAACACCTCCCATTTCTGTGGAAATCTCTGTATAACAAAAAGTTTTCCAAATATGAACACTCCTAATTTGAAAAGTATTCTATTCAGACAAGAAAATTCCAATGAAACAAAATAATATGACTCCTTGGTATCATAAAACCTAAAAGTTTAGCACAATGAATCATCCTGAGCCTTACCATATTATACATGTTCTGATTATACATAATATATAAACATATATACATATATGCATACACACATATATAATGTGTATGTATGTATACACACATGAAATTTATATATGGATACACATATATTTTAAAATAGTTATATGTGTTTATATATATATATATATATTTGTCCAAATATATTTATGTACACATATATTTCTATCTTTTGTCTTTACATCAAAATCATTATCAGTGAAAAAAAATTCTTCTCCCCAATAAGACTGAATTCCCTTTTATAACAAAGAAAAACAATTAAGTAAAATGTATATGGAAATGGAAATGTATATGTCCCTTGTTCCTAGTAGTTCTACACTCTCTGCCTTAAAGGAGGGAGGCATGTTTTATTATATATCCTTCAGGACATCCACTGGTTTTTTATTTACTCAAAGATTGTCTTCCTTTTAGTGATCTCTTCATTGACATTGACGAAGTCATTATATATATATATATACACATATATAATATGTATATATATACATATATATATAATATGTATATATATACACATAGTGTGTATCATATATATTCTTTTAGTTCTGCTTGTTCCACTTTCTATCAGTTCATTCCAATTCCTCAGATTTACCATATTTTACTATAGAATAATATTTCATCACATCTATAGGCCACAGTTGTTTTTTTCTTTGTTTTCCTTAGCTCATGTTCTACCACTATGCTTCCAAGATTTTTGCTATGAAAAAGAATGTTGCTATGACTATTTTGGTATATATTGGACCTTTGTTTTAGGATGTATGTGTATATAGCATACAATGTACATGTATATGTATGCAGCTTATTGACTTTCCTAAAATAATTAAAAATTACATCCAGAATGGTTGAATGAATTTGCAACCAATAGTGTATATGTGATTATGCAGTGGATAGAGTGCTGGGCCTAGAGTCAGGAAGACTTCAAATTTGTCCTCAAGCATTTATTAGCTGACACTGGGCAAGTCCCAACCTCTGTTTGTTTCAGTTTCCTCACCTGCAAAATTAGGATAATAATAGCGCCTGCCTCCCAGGGTTATTGTGAAGAAATGAGATAATAATTGTAAAGTAGTCACTATGTGCATAGTAAGCACTATATAAAGGTTATCTGTATTATTTTCCCATAGTCCCTCCAACATTGACTGTTCTGCTTTTTTATGTCGTTTGGATAGGTGTGAGGTAAAATATTACTTCTTTTAATTAGGCATTCTTAAAATTGATGATTTAGAGCATGTCCTTTTCATATTAATAGCAGCTAAGTATTGATCACTTTAGGTCATGAAGACATTGATTTTCTGAGTCTAAGGTACAGCTTCAGTTTCTTGTGGAAATAATCTCAGCTTAGCGAGGAAGCTGTTCAACTTTATAGTAAAGGAATTGAAGTTTTATGAGAGCATAAAGTCCGTCTCTATCACCCGAACTCACAGATTTGCCTGTTGAGTAATTGCTGAGCCAACTGTGTTTAAGAAAAAAGCAGGCAGTATAAACTGTGCAACCAGCTCCATGAAATAGACCACGATATAGACTTGAAAAAATAGTGCTGGACTTGGAGTCAAAAAAAAACCTGTACGCCTTAGGGCAAGTGATAACATCTCTTTGTATCTTAATTTATTCAATTATGTTTATGGGGAACAAGGACTTTGCCATGATGGCAGGAATGCCAGTAGGCAGCCAGCTTTTATTCATTCCCTTTACTCCCCTTCTTTCTCATTTTTGGCACCTTTTAGAAGTTTATCAAAGGTCAAAGACAATTTGAGTGGAATGTAATGCTTAATTAGAGTCAGCTGGGGAAGAATGACAAGAGTCCAAAGCAGGCCTGCACAACCTGTGGCCAGCCAAAGGATTTCCTCTACATACGAAGGATGTTTTCTTCTACGTTTTTCACAGGCTGCCTGAAATCCTTTGGCATGCTGCAAGTGGCCCAAGGGCTGCCCAGGGGCCACAGGTTGTGCAGGCCTGGCCTAAAGGACTAACAAAAAGGGTGTGTGTATTTATTCCAACATTTTAGAAAGAGATCATGAGAATGAGGTGTGGACTATGAAGAAGACTCCATTAGGAGTCCATAAGGAAGTCTCCTTAGGCAATATTATCATACCACTTTAAAGTTTTCAATGCTGTTTACCTATGTTGTCTCATTTGATTCTCATAACAGTCTTGCGAGGTAGGTGTTATTATCATTCGCCATTTTACAGATGTGGAAAATGAAGCTGAGAGGTTAAATGACTTTCCCAGAGTCACGTAGCTAGTAACTATCTTCAGCAAGATTTGAACTCAAATTTTCTGACTCCAGGTTCCACACTCTATGCACTATATACCATGAAAGAGATAAAGCAAAATAAATTGCCCTAAATCAGCTATGAGTTAAGGCAGGGGATCCTCTTTTGAAAGGGGTGAGAGAGAGCAGCTTCCTGAGAAATTTTTTTGGGGGAACCACCTACATCAGAGATTCTTAATCTAGATTTTGTGAACTTAATATCTTGATAATTGTTTCAATATAATTTGGTTGCCTTTGCAATCCTATGCATATTATTTTATGCTTTTAAAAACATTATTCTGAGAAGAGGTCCATAGGCTTCATTAATGTACCAAAATGGTCCATAGCACAAAGAATATTGAAAACCAAGAGTCTAGTTAGAACTGTAAGACAAATGAAAAGACAGACCTAACAATGTAGAGAATGAACTTTAAGATTCTTGACCTATGCCATGTGACTTTGAAATCATACGTAGCTACAACCACCAATCAAATTCTTTGTTACCCTCCAAGAGGGAGGAAAAAGGCACGTGACTTAGTGCTATGATTTGGAAACATATGTAATACATATGCAACATACATGTATATGTTTGAGAATAGATATACATGTAAATGTAAATATTTGCCTAGATATGTATAAATACACATATATGTCACATATGCAGCATGGAAATGACATTAAAGAAGCTATGTTACCATTTGCTTTGCCACTGCTCCCCAAGGGTTGTGGAGTCTTTCTATCTAACTTGCCCCTGGAATTCCCTAAATTTGTCAATGCCCTATTAAAATGTGAGCTATCCCCTGCACTTAGCACAGTGCTTTGCACATAGTAAATGCTTAATAAATCCATTTCAGTTCTTCCATTCTTTCACTCATTCACTCATGCAGCAAGAAGCCACTCCAGTTCAAACCCATCTTGCCAAAAAATCTATGGTCAAGCCCATTAGAGGACATACAAGTGAGCACAATGACAACTCCCAGAAGTGTAAAGGCCTGGGGTGAGAGGTTGATGCAATGGAGAGCATACGTTTTTCTCGCAACTGTGGGCAAGATGGGCATAGCCATAGTGGTGTATTAGTGAGTAGGATTCTGGTTTTCCAGAAACTGAAATCTACCCGAATGACACTTATGGATGGCTATGGGATCAAGTGTGCTGGCTGCCTTTAATCCTAAAGACAATTATCCCCAGATTCAGCAGCCTTTTCCTGGGTACTTTTCATCTAGGCTCATGGGATCTCATTCAACATGATAATGAGAACTAAGATAGCATTCTACTTATACTGGAAAATGAAGATTACATTCTTATCATTTTATGCAAGATGCTTGCAGTAAACGAGATAACATACTGTGGTAGAGTACAAATCTGGGAACCAGGAAGACATACTGGTCAAGTCCCTCACCCTCAATGTTCCAGGACAGTGTTGTCAAATTCGAATAGAAGCAGGGTCCACTAAATCTTACATAAGGATTTCTGCAGTCACATGTTGACTTAGAAAACCACATATTACCATTATGCATATCTGATTGTATTTATATTTATTTTATTAACTATTTCCTAATTGGATTTTAATCTGTTTGCTGCCAGACTCTGAGGTACGGGCTGCATGCTTGACACTTCCACTCTAGGAAATTCTTCAGGTCTATAACTTATAAAGAAAGGATAGACCTGGAAAGATGGAAGGAGTTTCCTTACCTTACAGTTTTCTATAACAATGAAATCACAGTTCTAGTCTTTATGCCCTGTAGATTATATTCTAAATGTTGACAGAGCCACACACAGACTGTGAGCTAGGGCCACATACTTTGCACCAATGATCCATGTCTTCTTCATGAAAGTTTACAGGAAGATAGAGCCCAGAATTGTCAGGATATCAAAAGAAGAATGGAAACCTCCAAGTCCAAGGTGGGTCTAGACTCTAGGGAAATTTGACTTTGGAGAATCTCCATTGTTTAAACAATAGAAGATCATTTGGGGAAGCAAGCCAGCACAAGATGTAGTAGGTTGTCACCACATCAGAGGGATGTGCCAAAGAAGCAATGAATAATGTTTGCAACAGCTACAGCTGACCAACTTGTTCACATTTATTTTACCAACAAACTCAAAACTGTGCAAAAACATTCGTACCAGATTGTTACTTTTTTCTCTTTAATTTTTGTTTTTCCTTATACATATATCCACATGGAAGATTACTGAGAGGCTATGCAATGATGGCCAAGTTCTTCATGAATGTCTGAGAGTAGGCACCAAATCCTTAAAGTCTTCAGTTCTCAGTGATTCTTTGGACTTGGCCAGGCAAGGCTTACTGCTGTCTTCTTGGAGATAGTATTCATTATTTATTGAGGAATTATCTGACCCACATCCTTGACAGGTTCTATAGAATTGGTACTTGTGGATGGAGAGCATTAGAACAGCAGCATCTTATCAATATGAGAGGCCCAATAATCTTTCCTTTTGCTCTTCCAATGTCTTTTAAATATTATAGTATACTGTACGTATAATACATATTCACAGCTTTGAATATAATTCTGTTTTTATGTTTTTCTTGTATATTATATTTGCTAGTACTTGTCAACTTTATAATAAAAAAGTATTAAATGACAAATTCAATGGGATCATCTAGATACTTTAACATTTCCAGACAGTTCCTGTCATCGATTACTTTTTCTAAGGACTAACGACTTCCTAAGTCAGTTTGGGGATTTAACATGTGTTATTTGTGGTAAATCTAGACTTTATAAGTGCATGTATAGAACTTGATCTAAGTATGGACATACGTCAATCACTGCTGTGGTCTGACAAATGCTGTCTGAATACGAATAATAGATTAGCAGCATTGCTATGAGTGTGTTACTGGCTAAGGAAGACTCTGTTGACTTTTTCTGGCTGTATGTTTAGATCTTCTTTGTCAACAACAAAAAAAAGTTTCTATGGTCTGAGTCCTTTTATGCGACTTGCTCATCTTCCCAGCCAATTACTTGACTTTCGCGCTTTTTGTCAGGGTATTAGTGCTTTCCGATTGGAGAGTGCTTTGTCCCAGGGTTCACAGTGTTGTGCTGCTATTTTCAGAACTACTTCTATTCTGAGGTGACATGATGCTCCTCCCCTGTACTGTGCTCTGGTCTGTGAGTCCACTCCTTTGTGCCATGTAGCTACCAGGAGGACTCCCTCTCAACCGTCACCACAAGTTCTGCCACACCAGCACTCCTTCTCCTCCAAGAACCACCAACTAGGACCCAGATCCAAGCAGGGCAAAGCAAGAGAACCCTGCCTCTATGCCACCAATGTGCTCCCTGCATTCCTGCTCTGACCCGCTGCTTGATTCCTCCCACCTTGTGGGCCAGGGTCTCCATAAGCAGCTGCCACTGGAGCTCTGGAAGCAGCTACCAGAGCATCCTGCTGCTGTCGTCTCCTGCCCCCTGGGCTGGGGCTGGACCATGAACTTCTTTCACCCAGATTCTGCAGTTTTCCCACTGACCTGCTCTGTGGTCTTTGGTGTATGTGGGTTGAGAAGTATGGTAACTTCCACAGTTCAGTGAATCAGGGCCCCGAAGCCTGCTCCACCCAGTGTACTGCTGTTCTGGTCTGTCCTGCCATGGCCCACTCTGGGCTGCTCTCCCCTCCCAGTAAGTTTTGATAGACACTTTCCAGTGACCATTCAGGCCATCTTGGGCTGGAGACTTATTTCCCTCTGTTATTTCATGGGTTCTGCAGCTCTGGAATTTGTTTAGAGTCATTTTTATACAGGTGTTTGGAGGGATTTGGAGGAGATGTTAAGCAAGCCGCTGTTTTCAAGCCTCCATCTTGGCTCCGCCCTGTCCTAATATTTTGGATGCAAATATTCACAATTGGGAAAACGCTAAATTGTAAGTATTTTTACCTTAAAGCATCCTATGTCACTCATCATTTTCCATTCTCTACAGAAAGGAAGATATTTGACAGCTGTCTATTTGAAGGTAAGATCCCTGTATCCCCAAAATTACCTGTCCTAGCTTATGCACTGATGCCTAAAATTCCACAATTAGGATTCATCCTTATGATTTATTTGTTGCCCGCTGTAAAATTATGAGTTAGTAATTATATTCACAGTGAAGTGGAAAAAACAAAAGATTGTTTAGTTTTGACTTTGTGTCAAAACAAAACAGCTTTTATGTTTTCAGGATTCTTCATAGAGACCACAAAATGTCCTTTTCCAGGCAAGAGTCTTTCTCCTCTCAGAGGTCTAACAATGGGAAACTGTATGTTGGCAGAATCATCATAATTTGACTCATCTTCAGTTGGATCAATCCTTCCTGGTGACATGATATAAAGAGGGAAAAAAAAAGGACACTTGTCACTCTGGTTTTTTATTTTTACTTTTAATTCCGACTAAGGTGATTTTAAAATTATTTTATGTCTGCTCTCCATGTTAAAAAAGAGATACAGTTGATCTGAGATGCCGTTTTTCAAAGATGCCAGGATTTAGAGCTGTAAGGACCTGAGAGATCGTTTAGTCTTACCCCATCATATTACAGATAGGGAAATAGGAAGGGATAGCCAAAATCACATAGGCAGTAAATATCAGCACCATGATTGAACCCACAACCTCTAGCACCACTGTATCACATTGCTTAAATAAATGGGAATGAAAGAAATTATTGGGTTCAGGCTATGGGATCAAATAAAACTCCAAACTGAGAACTAGTCAGAAATTTTTCAATGTAGATATCAGAATTTCATGAATTTTCAGTTTTGGGAACAATGCAAATAGATTTGGTTATTCTAATGGCAAGTAAAATGGGACTTTTTGTTATCTTTTGTTTTGGAATGCTTCACAGCACTAAGGCAATAAAGTGCCTTTGACTCTAGCCTTTGTTTCAATCAAGAGTCTTTGATTGAATTGGGAGTCTTTGATGACCTGCTTATGTCATGGGAAGGCCTAGGTCACAGGGCTTTGAGTCTCATGGTTGTAATGCCCTCTGACCCTGAAGAAGTGTATATATTCTCTGAGGTTAACATTTTGCTTTGGGGCTCACTCACTGGAAGAATGTCATTCAATTTTACCAGACAAGACTCTGGGTAGCCACTGGAGCTTCCCAGCTTTGAAAACCCCAGGTGTTGGTGCTTCTCTCTCCGATAACTATGTATGTAATGTCTTGGACTGACAGCTAGACGCCTGTTTGCCAATTTGTGATATTTTGCTCTGTTTATACAATTTCTGATTGTAATTTCTATTTGTGTTTTCTCTGAAGTATATATATATATATATATATATATATATATATATATATATATATATATATATATATATATATACTTGTATATATATATATATACATACATACATATACACACATATATGCATATATATGTGTGTGTTTAATAAAAGCGAGATTGCAAACCCCTTAAAATTGGTTTCCATAGAAAACCAGATCAAAGAACCTGTGCTAGCAGCCTGCCTGTGTGCTGGTGTTATTGGTAATGGCCATTAGTATTGTTGTTACAGGTACACATTTTTCTTTCTGCCTCTCTGTCTGGCTCTTTCTCCCTACCCCAAATGTACATAAATATTTCTATATATTATTTTATTATTTTGGTATGGGGACTTGGTTTTGGACTTGTGATTGAAGTGGTATAGGGTATAATAATTCCCTTTACCGGGTGTATATATTAAGATTGTGAAGAGGCTTTAGAGGCCATCTACTCAAACACCTTCATTTTATATAGGTGAACAAACAGAGACTCATAAGGTTAAGTCACTTGCTTAGAATAATTTTGTTATTGTTTAGTTGTATCCAACTCTTTCTGACCATATTTGGGGTTTTCTTGGCAAAGATACTGTAGTGGTTTGCCATTTTCTTCTCCAGCTCATTTTACAGATGAGGAACTAAGGCAAATAGGGTTAAGTGACTTTCCCAGGGTCTCACATTTAGTAAGTGTCTAAGGCCAGATTTGAACTGAAGTGTTCCTGACTCTAGGCCTGGTCCTTTGTCCACTGTGCCACCTAGCTGCCTTACAACTAGTAAATGTTTCAGGTAGATTTCAAATATATATGTTACTGATTCCAGATTCAGCACTCTATTTGCTATACCAGAGGTGTCAAACGTTCAGATGGACAGCTACATGCATTCTTGAGCATGGCTCAAACCAGATTAAGCTGCTGTTCCTATCTGATTTAATTTGTTGATATATTAACAAAAATGTATAAACGTGATTTTCCAAGACCTTCATGGATCCTTACATACAACTTAGTGGCCCCTGTTTCTATTTAAGTTTGATATTCTATGTTACACTGCCTCAACTGTCTATAATTTGTTATCTTAGTAGGGTGCCTTGGTTACTAAAAGGTTAAACCAAGCAACAAATCAAGTCATGGAGCCTAGAGTGAGAATGTCATCTGTGAGTAGTAGCAAGTAGGCCCATTTGGCTGAAATGTGGAATGCACAAAGAAGAGCAAAGTGTAAATAGCCTGAAAGAATAGTGGAGCAGAATATGTCAGAGACAAAAATTTGAATTTAGGTCTTTTTGAATCTATCCACTTTGCCCCAGATTTCCTCAACATGTCTTAACTTGTCAAAATATTTTTGTCCCATTCCAGGTATGTATTATTCACCAGACAAGATGACAGAGAGAGGAAGGGAGAAGTCATTACACATAAGCAAAAGAGAGATATCATGAATTATAACGATAGTTGCTTTAGAGTCTGTGGTGATCATGAAGCAAGTATTCTAGGAATTATTTTGCATGTTTGGAAATGTTTATTGTTGACAATGAATCATTTATTATTCCGTGATCTTTGGATGTGGTAAAAAAGAAAAAAATGGGGGGATTGTATGTTATCCACATTTACAGAATTTTAAAAGAAAATTAACACAGTCGTTTTGACCTATAATTTATGAAAACATGTCAGTTAAACTTGAAAGTGCCTAATAAGCAGTGGGACTAAATGAGAAACAGATAGTAAAGTTTGCAGTTTTTACTATTGCTTTAGTACAGGCTTTCCAAACTCTCTAGTCCAATTCAAGAGGAAAAATGGAATATTTACCATAGAAAATAACAAAAACTCAATAAGAGTTGGGGTGGGGAGTTGGCAGCAGATGGCATTCTCTGGCTTTCTATAGCTCAAGGTATATAGATAGATATATGGATAAATAGATAGATATGTCTACCTATCTATATCTATCTGTATCTATCTATCTATATCTATCCATCCATCTATCTATCCACCTATCTATCTATCTATATCTTAGTAATTGCCAACTAGGTTTTGATTCTAAATGGCTTCCTTGTTGGTAATGACTGAAAAGACACAGATAGAGAAGATGATTTTAAAAAGAGTATTAAATGCAAAACAGCTTTGTAAGAGAGACAAGAACATAGATCTCAATGAAATTGTAAAAGGTTCAATAAATAATTTTGTTAAAAGCATATATGCTTCATATGAAGAAGGTAGGACACAGTGGAAAAGGGTTTTTGGAGAAGACAATTTATAGTTTGTTAACTACATTTTAAGCAGAGATACACTTGGAAAAGGAAAGTGACTCTCTCAAAAGCAAGACAGAGTGAGAAAAACACTGCCCCTGGTGTCAGGAGACCAGAGTTCAAATACCATTTCTTTCACTTACTATTTTATGACATTGGGCAGCTTTTTTCTTTTGTAAAATGAGGAAGGATGACTGGATGGTCTCCAAGGTTCCTTCTAGCACTGTATCTATGTTCTTATGATAGTATATTGGAGAAAGGAGGTATTTTTGAAATCTCTTTCAGATTATTGATTTATTTTCAAATTTGTAAGTAAACTTTCAGTTTTAGTGCCTAGAAAACTTATGATTTCCCTCTAAATTGCACTAGTTTTCAATGGAAATCAATTGAAAAAGAAACATGCAATGGTAGGATGCTAATTTTAGATAGTCACTTCTCTTACTGTAATATTCCATAATTAGATGACATACTACACCGAAATAGAATTGTGTACAAGCCTTTAATGAAAAACAGAGTTTCCTTTTGCTATTTCTTTCCTGTAAATGAAAATACCCATTCATGAGGAGAGTGAGGTTTTTATTTAACAGTGTAATGAGACTAAAGTACAATGTGATAGCATGACATCATCATTCTTTGAGGGACTGAAAATTAGGCTTCAACCAAAATGTGCCATATTCTTGCCAGATCTAGCTTTAGTGAAATTGTAATTTGGGCTAACATTGTTGCTGGTGGATTTCTATGCCACTGTCAGTACTTTTCCTCTTATTCCTTTCCCTCTTCCTCCATCTCTGCCTCATTGCCCAGTGTTCTCATTTTGTTTCCCAGATTTCCACAGATGCCTAATGTAGAATCTCATATTGCTTTTCTTTGGCAAGCATTTTGCTGTGCACTCTTTTTATTGTCTTGCTTTCATCAAGCTATTAGGTGTCCCACTCCTTCAGGACCCTGGGTTACCCTTCCTCACTGAAAATATCTATGGCAAAGTGTTAGTGAGCATCAATTGCTTAATGTTATACCCTTCTCCAATAATATATTTTTAAGCTAACAGGGCATTCAGTGCATCAGTAAATCTATCAACATAGTGGGGTGGAGCCAAGATGGCATCTGGAAAGCAGGGACTTGCCTAAAGCTCTCCCCCAGGACCTTCCAAACACCTATAAAAATGGCTCTCAACAAATTCTAGAACTGCAGAGCCCATGAAAGAGCTGAGGGAAGCAGGACCCCAGCCCAGGACAGCCTGGATGAAGGGTGGGTAAGGTCTATCACACAGAGCTGGGAGCGGAGCAGAGCACAGCCAAGCGTGGACTGCACCCAGACCAACCAGACCGGGAGCCGGGCGGAACAGGCCATAGTGCCCTGAATCAGTGATCTGTAGCAGTTACCAGACTTCTCAACTCACATACGCCAAAGACAACAGAGAAGGTTAGTGGAAAAAACTGTGGGGACAGAGTGAAAAGAGTTCATGGTCTGGCCACCTTGCTGGGGCAGCCAAGGTGGTGCAGTACAGCTGCAGTTGCTTCCAGCCCCAGGCCCACCTGGTGGGAGGAATTAAGTGGCAGATCAGAGCAGGAGTGCAGAGCCCACTTAGATCTGAGTCGAGGTCTGGGTTGGCGGTTCTTGGGGGAGGAAGAGAGCTGGTGTGGCAGAGCTTGCTATGTAGAAATAGCACTGACAACAACAGCACAGCCCCTCAAGCTTGGGACAAAGTACTCTCCACTTTACAAGCAGTTATACCCCAAAGAAAAACTCAAAGGTCAAGTAGTTGGCTGGGAACATGGCCAGGCAGCAAAAACTCATTCATATTCAGACTCAGACTTTTGAATCTTTCTTTGGTGACAAAGAAGAACAAAACATACAGCCAGAAGAAGTCAAAAAAGCCAAAGAGCCTACATCAAAAGCCTCCAAGAAAAACATGAACTGGTCTCAGGCCATGGAAGAGCTCAAAAAGGATTTGGGAAAGCAAGTCAGAGAAGTAGAGGAAAAATAGGGAAGATAAATGAGAGTGATGCGATAAAACCATGAAAAACAAATCAATGACTTGCTAAAGGAGACCCAAAAATACTAAAGAAAATAACACCATAAAAATAGACTAACTCAAATGGCAAAAGAGCTCCAAAAAGCCAATGAGGAGAAGAATACCTTGAAAGGCAGAATTAGCCAAGTGGAAAAGGAGGTCCAAAAGACCACTGAAGAAAATACTACCTTAAAAATGAGATTGAAGCAAGTGGAAGCTAGTGACTTGATGAGAAATCAAGATATTATAAAACAGAACCAAAGGAATGAAAAAACGGAAGACTATGTGAAATATCTCATTGGAAAAACCACTGACCTGGAAAATAGATCCAGGAGAGATAATTTAAAAATTATTGGACTACCTGAAAACCATGGTCAAAAAAGAGCCTAGATATCATCTTTCAAGAAATTATCAAGGACAATTGCGCAGATATACTAGAGCCAGAGGGTAAATTAGAAATTGAAAGAATCCATCCACTGATTGCCTCCTGAAAAAGATCTCAAAAAGAAAACTTCTAGTAATATTGTCACCAAATTCCAGAGCTCCCAGATCAAGGAGACAATATTGCAAGCAGCCAGAAAGAAACAATTTGAATATTGTGGAAACACAATCAGGATAACCCAAGATCTATCAGCTTCTATGTTAAGGGATCAAAGGGCTTAGAATATGATATTCTGGAGGTCAATGGAGCTAAGATTAAAGCCAAGAATCACCTACCCGGCAAAACTGAGTATCATGCTCCAAGGCAAAATATTAATTTTTAATAAAATAGAGGACTTTCAAGCTTTCTCAGTGAAAAGACCAGAGCTGAATGAAAAATTTGACTTTCAAACACAAGAATCAAGAGAAGCATAAAAAGGTAAACAAGAAAGATAAATCATAAGGGACTTACTAAAGTTGAACTGTTTTGTTTACATTCCTACATGGAAAGATGATGTGTATAATTCATGAGACCTCAGTATTAGGGTAGCTGAAGCGAATGTACATACATACATACATACATACATATAAAAATATATGTATTATATATATATGTATATATATATACATATATATATATATACATATATACAGAGGGCACAGGGTGAAAATCAAATTAAGGGATGAGAGAGGAATATATTGAGAGAGGGAGAAAAGGAGAGGTAGAATGGGGTAAATAACTTCGCACAAAAGTGGCAAGAAAAAGAAGTTCGGTAGGAAGGGAAGAGGGAGCAGGTGAAGGGGAATGAGTGAGTCATGATCTCATTGGATTTGACCTGAGGAGGGAATAATATACACATTCAATTGGGTATCTTACCCCACAGGAAAGAAGGAGGAAGGAGATAAAAAAGACAGAATGATAGAAGGGTGGGTGGATAAGGGGAGGAGGTAATCAAAGGCAAACACTTTCTAAAAGGGACAGGGTCAAGAGAGAAAACTGAATAAAGGGGGATAGGATAGGAAGGAGCAAAATATAGTCTTTCACAACATGAGTATTGTGGAAGGGTTTTGCATAATGATACACATGTGGCCGATGTTGAATTGCTTGCCTTCTTAGGGAGGGTGGGTAGGGAGGGAAGAGGGGAGAGAATTTGGAACTCAAAGTTTTAAAAGCAGATGTTCAAAAAAAAGTTTTTGCATGCAACTACGAAATAAGATATACAGGCAGTGGGGCATAGAAATTTATCTTTCCCTACAAGAAATTAAGGGAAAAGGGGATGGGAGGTAGTGGGGTGACAGAAAGGAGGGCTGACTGTGGAACGGGGCAACCAGAATAAACACCATCTTGGAGTGGAGGGGAGGGTAGAAATGGAGAGAATATTTGTAATTCAAACTCTTGTGAAAATCAGTGCTGAAAACGAAAAATATTAAATAAATAAGTAATAATTAAAAAAATAAAAAAAATCTATCGACATATATTTATTGAGTCCCACTAGGCACATATAAAGTTGGGGGACCACCCTTACCCTAATTCATCACAGAAGGGGTAGTCTTCTCAAATGAATGAATCAATCAAAAGTGTAATTTGCATGAGAACGAGTCCTTAAGCAATTTGTAAATAATAAAGTGCTTTGATTATTGAATAAAGACAGATGATTCTATATAGGGAATAGCTTATGAGTGGTTAAAAGAATCAGACACATTGTGTTGGTCTGGGTATAAAACACCAAGCTAGTTCAGAATCACACCATTTGGCAACAGACCAGTCAAGTGGTAGAGGGTCATGAGCTATGGAGTGCCTTGAGAAGACAGGCTTTTGAGTTTTTCCCAAAAAGCAATGGGGGAGAACAGGAGGTCTGAGCCAAGAAGGCTCCTCCCTGAAGTATATTGGAGATACTGGACTAGTAGCAGACAATACATTATGAGAGAGACACTCCAAGGACAAACCCAGACACAGCCTAATGTGGAATGGGATAGAGGGATAGCCACCTGAGAGAGGAAAGAGCTTCAGGGAGTGTGACCCCTTATGAGGCAGAGAATGGACTCTAAAGAGTCTAGAAAGGTATTACCCTTTGGAACCCAGAAGAAAGCTAGACCTAAGTAGAACCTCATGAGGACTCCACAAAGGGATTCAAGAAAGTATTCCTGGCAACCAGAAGTTGTGAGTTTACCTTTTGGCCACATATATTCCACATGTGTATGCCTCGCTACCTTTTGGTAGGTCTAACTCTGAACATGGGCAAATTGGGACCTAGAAAGAGAAAGTGACACTCAAATGTTTACCATTAAAATATCCTAGCTTTGAACAATGGTACATACACAGTATATGCATAATATAATAGTATGAAAAAAATAAAGATCGTTCACCTTTGTGGTGGTTATTATTTTCCTGCTTCTCTACTCTTGCTTCCCTTAATGTGTCTTTCAGTTTTCTAATTCCTGAAACACCGAGAAGTATATTATCTCTTTCTCATTTTACTATCTCCTCCCCCCACTGAAATTTTATTTAAGACTTTTAGTTTAGAATTCCATTCCTTCTCATTTTCTTCTCATGTATTTTTGTCATTCTCTTCATTGTTAATCTTTAAGACCACTCTAAGCCTTGGGTCTATTTGAATTTATATCGGGTTTGATTCTGCATTCATTGCTATGTATACTTCACAAACTCAAGTTTAGTAACCAGATGGCAATTCCTAATTTTCCTTAAATATCCACTCAATTTCCTTTTTGGTATTTTTTTGGATTGTGAAGAATCCCATTATTCTTCCTTTCTTGAGTCAGGAAACAAGATGCAGTGTAATTCAACCATTGTGCATCTCCACATTACTGATACATACGATTTGCGATCTGATGCCAAATTATATTGCAGTGACTATTTCAGCAGTAGGACAGAAGAAACAGATTCGTAAGACATAACAAAAATAAAATAAAATAAACCATGTGGAAAAGCACTGTCTGAACTCCACTGTCTGTGGAAAGGCAAAGTCTGAATGAGATGAAGCTATTTGAAAATAAGATGTTCATTTTGATAACATTGTCCCTCAATCCCCAAATAGTCTTTATTAAGTTCCTGCTATGAATGGAATACTATGCTAAATGTTGGGGATACAAAGAAAAGTGAAAAAAGTAGAATAGTCCCTGTTCTCAAAGAGCTCATAGTCTAAAGAAATGCAATAAAATTAAGTATTCCCTTAGATTAAATATAGAGGCTTGCTTTGGGCCTTCAAAATTCTCCCTCTTTCTTTCTACCATGTTTAATTGCTCTAAATTGTATCTCATTTGGTCCCACACCCTATATCTCAACAAGGTAAACTCAATTTTCATCCCAAACATATGATCATCATCCAGCCCTTCCACTCAGGGTGTCTTGCTATATCTATTTCTTTGCCTTCAACCCATCTGGGGATCTCCAGCATGGTTGACAAATTTACAAATTCATCTATTTGAGAAAGTAATTTCTGCTGGACCAATAATTCTTGCCCCTTCTACCCCATTCAAATACACTGGAATTGCCCTTTCAAAAAAATACCCATTGCAATGAAATGTCCATAATATTTGTATGTAATCTATGTCCTGTTGTTGCTGTTTAATTTTTTCCATCATGCCCAACTCTTTGTGACCTCATTTGGAGTTTTCTTGGCATAGATACTAGAGTGGTTTGTCAATTCCCTCTCCTACTCATTTTTCAAATGAGGAGGTAAGTAACTTGGCCCAAGCTCATACAGTTAATAAGTGTATGAGGCCAGATTTGAACTTAAGAAGATGAGCCTTCCTAATTCCAAGCCCAGTGCTCTACCCACTGTACCACCTAGCTGCCCCTAATCTATGGAAATTAATTTGGTTAATTTAAGGTATGATGTTAAAGTACTGGGACTGGATCTTGTGAAGATTAGCTTACTTAGGCCCCTTCTATAGCTACAGAAAACATGCTCACTTGTAGCAAAGCAGGTAACACTGGCAACTGAAAGTCAACTAGGGAAAGCAACTAGAAAGTGACTAGAAAAAAAAGAATACAAACGGATTGGATAAAATACATGACCAGTATTAGCAACAATAACAACCACTGATATTGTATGGTGTTTTAACACTCCCAAAGTTTTTTTGGTAAATTATCTTATTTCGGCCACATTAGAATCCTGTAAAGTATCTTATTATTATTTTCATTTTACAGACGAAGAGATTACAATGTAACCTTATTTAAACTCTGTTTGCTTCAGTTTCCTCAACTAAAAAAAATTCCTCAGTGGAGATAATAAAGTACCTACCTCCCAGTGTCGTGAGGATCAAATGAGATAATATTTGTAAAGTGCTTAGCACAATGCCTGCCACACAGTAGGTGCCACATAAATGCTATTATTATTATTATTATTATTATTATCATCATCATCATCATCATTATTTCTATTCAGAGAGATTAAGGGAATTGACCAGTCAGTCACATAGCCAGTAAGTCTTAGAGGAAGATCTTTAATCCAAATGTTCCTAAATCCACATCTAGCATTCTTCCACTATACCAAGAGTAGTTATGTCTATACACTGCTTTAATAAGTGCTTATATGGTATTTCCCTACTGATGGTGCATATTACTATATTCATACACTATTATTATAACATGCAATTGTACTTTGCCTTTTAGTCCATTTCACCTCCCCATTAAACTTGAGAGCAGAGACTATGAATATAATGACTCTTTCTAATAAGCAATGTGAAAACTCATTAATAATGCTATGCTTTATTGGTATCTTTAAGATATATGAGTTGATTCCTCTTCTTATTGTACATTTAGATTATAAACTCCTTGTAGACAGGAAAGATTACATTTTTTTCTTTTTATATCTTGATGCCTAGCACAGTGCATTGCACTTTATAGACACTTAATAAATACTTTCTGAATTAAATTGAATTGTAGGATGTTAAGTGGGAGAAGATAACATTAATGAATATACACATGATAGCTTCTCTACCTTCTGTTAGAGACTAAATATGTAATGGGAAATACTATAGAAAGTAAGATTAATAATTTTTAGTATTATTAAGCATTTCTTTAATGATTGAAGGAGAATGTGAGGACACTCAATTTTTCCATAGAGCAAACATGCAGAGCAGATATATCCATTTTTCTATGAACAGAAAAGCTTTATCTGAGGCTTAGAATTAAATAGAATGCATTTTAAATGTTACTATTGGGTACAAAATAGTGCTGTTAAGGGATTTTATTTGCCTACCTGAAAACCATGACCAAAAAAAGATCCTAGACATCATATGTCAAGAAATCATAGTGAAAACTGCCCTGATCCTAGAACCAGAGGGCAAAGTAGAAATGGACAGAACCCACTTATCACCTCCTGAAAGACATCCCAAAATGAAAACTCCCAGGAATATGAGAGGCAAATTCCAAAGTTTCCAGATCAGGGAGAAAATATTGAACGCAGCTATGAAGAAACAATTCAAATATCACGGAGTCATTGTCAGGATAACACAAGATTTAGCAGCTTCTATATTAAAGGATCAGAGGGCTTGGAATATAATACTCCAGAGGTCAAAGGAGCTAGGATTACAATGAAAAAGATCTCATCCAGCAAAACTGAGTATACTCCTTCAGAGAGATAAATGTATATTTAATTAAATAGAGGACTTTCAAGCATTCCTGATGAAAAGACCAGAGCTGAATAGAAAACTTGAGTTTCAAATACAAGACTCAAGAGAATCATAAAAAGATTAACAAGAAAGAGAAATCATAAGGGATTCAATAAGGTTAAACTGCTTACATTCCTACATGAGATGATGATGCCTGTAACTACTAAGAACTTTATCACCACTGGGGCAGTTAGAAGGAATAGATATAGTGGGCAAAGGATGATAGCTTACAAAAATAAACTTAAGAGGTGAGAAAAATGAATGCATTTGGAGAAGGGGAAGGGAGAGGTAGAATGGGGTAACATCTCATATAAAAGAGATGTTATAGAGAGTGTACAGTGGAGGGAAAGACTGGAGAAGTAGGGGGAGGAGTGCTTGAACCTAACTCTTATCAGAATTGACTCAAAGAGGGAATTATATACCCATTCAGTTGGGTATAGAAATCTATCTTACCCTGTAGGAAAGTAGGATGGAGAGGGACTAATACAAGGAAGCTGATAGAAAGGAGGACAGATTGAGGGAGGCAGTAGTCAGAAGCAAAAGACTTTTGGAGGATGGACAGGGTGAAAGGAAAGAAAGATTACGATAAATGTGGGAAGTGGGAATACAAGGGGGGGGAAATACACAGTTGGTAATCATAACTGTGAAAAAAATTGCAGCAAATTTCTCTGATAAAGGTCTCATTTCTCAAATATATAGATAACTGAGCAAAATTTATGAGAATATGTCATTCCCCAATTGATAAATGGTCAAAGGATATGAACAGGTAGTTTTCAGATGAAATAAACAAAGCTATCTATAGTCATATGAGAAATGCTCTAAAGCACTATTGAATGGAGAAATACAAATTAAAACAACTCTGAGGTACTACTCCATACCTATCAGATTGGCTAATATGACAGAAAAATAAAATTACAAATGTTAGAGGGAATGTGGAAAAGTTGGTGGAATTGTGAACTGATTCAACCGTTATGGAGGGCAATTTGGAACTATACCCATAAGGCTATAAAACTATGCATACCTTTTGATCAAGCAAGACCATTACTAGGTCTGTATGTCAAATGATTTTTTTAAAGGAAAAGGACCTAAATATAGAAAGAAATATTTATAGCATCTCTTGTTCTGATGGCAAAGAGTTGGAAAGTGAGGGGATGCTTATCAATTGAGGAATGGCTGAACAAGTTTTGGTGTATGATTGTGTTATAAGAAATGATGATCAGGATGCTTTCAGAAAAACCTGGGAAGACTTATATGAACAGATGAAAAATGAAACAGGAAGAACCAGGAGAACATTGTACTCAGTAACAGCAGTGTTGTAAGATGATCAACTGTGAATGACTTAGCTATCCTCAGTAATGCAAAAATCCCAGCCAATTCAAAAGAACTCGTAATGAAAAATGTTATACACTTCCAGAGAAAAAAACCAATGAAGAATGAGTGGAGATTAAAGCATAATATTTTCCACTTTATTTTTTTTTACAATTTTTGGTCTGAGTTTTCTTTCACAACATAACTAATATAGAAATATGTTTTGCATGACTGCACATGTATAACTTATATCAAATTTCTTACCATCTTGATGACAAGGGAGGAGAGAGAAGGAAGGAGAGAATTTCAAACTCAAAATTCAAAAGAAAACAAATGTTAAAATTATTTTTACATGTAATTTGGAAAAATAAAATACTGAATTAATAAAAATAAACTTATTAATCTTATGAAGGATGAATAAGAAAATAAGGGTGTTAATAAAAAGAACTTTAAGTTTTTTAATCTAATAAGATTTTCTTTAATTTGATGTTATAAACTCACTTTTTCACTTTGAAATGAATCAATATTTTTTTAAGTTCAAAATCAAGTAATTCCTTTGAGGTCTTACTGGCCAATGTGAGCATAGAGAAGCCTACGTGCAGATAATCCTGTGTCTGTTTATGGGTTTCAGTATCCCATTGAATATATAAAATACATGACAATTCCCTCTCTTTTCTGGTCCTTTTTGCTTCTGCTTTCACTGTAGTAGACTTGGAGGAAGCTAGAGGGTTCTAAGATTTTTTTTTATATTTTAGATCATCTACAATCATTTAAATCAGTATTCTACTGTCAAATTTTTGTCTAAAAATCAATGTTCTTAGAGGCTGTAAGGTCATCCTATTAAGATTTCCCAATTAATTTCACTTCTATTGGATTTGGCATAAAGGAGTTTTTCATAACATCTTTTAGATTAAAATAAAAAGAAAAATAAAGACATGGGGGAATAATCTTGGGAAATCCTTGTGTTGGCTTGAGAAGTGAGAATAAGGTACTTTGGTCCTTATGAACTCCCTGGGCCCAAATATATGGTAACTATGATAAGTCACTGGCTCAGATATCACAGCAGGCGATCATTTGTTAGACAGGGAAAAGCAAGGAACGAGTTCCTGATCATTTTCCAGGAAACTGGAAAATAAATTAAATCCATTTACCTAAATGCAAAGAAAGCTAAAAGCAAATGCTAGAAATATGTGAGACAAATGAGAAGAATGAAATAATAGTTATTGCAGCTGCCTCACTTTTCCCAAAGGAAGAGGTAGGATTATAGGGATATAGGATAGTCAAGCTATTCCATAAAGGAGCATACTGAGAGAAAGGAGAGAAAAAGGAGAAGCATGGAGAGCTGGGAGAGAGTCTGGGATGCATTTTATATGCAGCATCAAAGAAAATGTAAAGTCAACTTTACTGTGGTGACCATTCAGGGGATTTTCTTGAGATTTTCGAAGGATAAAAACTTGTTCTGAGGTTTTAGTATCTCTCGGAGGAGAAAAATGATCACTCTGATAAGATATATTATTGTTATCTAATCAAAAAGGTATGACAGCTAAAGGAGACAGATGCCACATGCTATAAGATATCCAAAGCTTCTCTGCACTTCATATAAAATGTTTTAAAACAAATCCGTCAATTTTTCTCTTCCTTTTCATGGCTTCATTTTTACCTGGACATAACAGTACTTTCTGGCTTCATGCTTGCATTCCGACCATCCCACATAACTGGAATGCACGAGACACATCACTTTAGACCTTAGTTTAAACCTTAGTGGCAGTAAATCTTTCACGTTTAAAAATAAAATAGGGCATAACTTTTAGTTCCTCGTCAAAAGTCCAAAATTTCATTATTTCTGGCAGTCCCAAGCATTTGTCTTAATTGGTATGCCAGGAGAAATAGTTTCCAGTAATATGGAGGGCTAAGGATCCTACTTAACTTTGTTCTCTCCCTTAGTCCTGTCAGTTTCTTGTCTGGCTGACATAAACTAGACATGACTAAATGAAACTATACTTTCAATCATTCTTCCATACTGGCGGGTTCTGTTGGCAGCAGACGCTTTTAACGAATTACCGGACTAGCTAAGTTCAGAAAGGCTCATTGCTAATGAGTTAGAATTCTGCTTGTTTGTTTGCTTTGTTTTGTTTTCCTAATGCAACTCATTAACCAGTCCACTAAGATTTAGATGAGTTATCATCTAGTGAGGAGGGAGCTTTAAGTATCTTACGAAGTTTTGTGGCAAGGTGGATAGAATGCTGGGACTTACAGTGAGGAAGAATGGTGTCCTAATGCAGCCTCAGACACACATTTGTGTGATCCTGGGAAGTTGCTTAACTTCCTTTGGCCTCAGTTTCCTTAATTGTAAAGTGTGGATTAATAATAGCACCTTTCCTCCCCTCTGCTCCCCTCCCTTTCCCTTTCTTTTCCTCCCCTCCTCTCCCCTCCATACAAGATCCTTATGTATTTCAGTCACAGACTTTTCCCTATCTGATGAAATCACAAATCTTTTCTATGTTCCTATATTTCCCACACTTTAAGTCAAGTCAAATGTCATCACCATATAGCTTTTTATGTGATCCTATATTCAATAATAACAAACTTTCATGTAGAGAATGATGAAATCATAGATTCTTTGAATCTGTATACATTTTGCATGATTTATGAAACATACCTTCTTTTATCGCTAAATCTGTTACATATTTTTGAACATAATACCATACTTAAAGTTGAAACTTAGCCAAGAAGCTAAGTAAAAAGAATGATTAAAAAAGCATTATATCTTTCTCAAGACATGGCATAATCCTTTCACACAAGCTGATTTGCATAAGTAAATTAGCAATATCTGTTAAATCTATGATCTCTAATCTTTTTGTGAGGAAGAGCTGGATTTCATTTTTACAAAACCTTGGAATCATGCTTTTAGGCAGTAGGAAAGAAATGTATATATGAATGGAGTAGATAGGTAATAGATAACATCTGTGGTCCCCAGACCAGCTTAGCTAAGTATAGAGTTCCTCATCACTAGCCCCTCTTGGTGAAATTATCAATAATTACAGTGACACATGGAACATATACAATAGATGAAAACATTCAGTCCTCTGTGAAGCTTGAGGAGAAGTGAATGTTTAGAATAGCTGTTGAGAGAGAATTAAGTGAGGCATAAAAGGATTGTCTTAATGTGATGAGTACCATGTCAAGATTATATGACAAAAATTTATATTGGACCCAGTTATCAAGGTTCATTATTCCCTCTAATACTGGTTTCCAGGAGGACAAGCCGAAAAAGTAGATGGTGGGAGGAATACAAGGGGGAGTTGGGAAAAGCATGGAAAGAGAGGAAAAGGGAATAAAGAATTTGAGAATAGAGGACAGTGTAACAACTTCAACAACGAGTAGCATTTACATAGCACTTTAGGGTTTACAATGCACTTTTTAAATATTATCTCATTTTATACTCACAGAAACCTTAGGAGGCAGGTGCTATTCCAGGACAGAGGTTAAATGATTTGCTGGGGTTACATAGCTAATAAATAAGTTTCTAAGGTTACATTTAAACTCAGGTCTTCCCAGCTCCAAGTACAATACTAACCATTTCCCCACCAAGCTGCCAGTATAGAGTTAAAATGGTTAATTAAAGAGTTGAGATTGGGAATGAAGGAAAGTGAAGCCAGAGCAGGGCTTATGGTCTACACTGAGTACTGACGGGTTGGAAGGATTAGAGCTCACAGTGAGACCAAAGAATAGCTTTAGAAGGAATGAGACAAAGGAGGACATGCTATGATAGCTGGTTATGATTAGATTTAAAAAAAATTGAATTCTTAATTGTGGAAGTGGACCAATGGTAATGGCAAGATCAAAGATGTTAATATCCCTGTGTGTAGCTGAGATTAAAAAAAAAGGGAATAGGTCATTGGGAGTTTAACAGACTAAGGAACTATGAAGTTGGGGTATTTGCAGGAATGTTAGCAAATATTTTAAAGAATCTTACTACAAAGGAAAGTATTGGGGTGGGAAAGAAGAACAGGGGAACAAGGTATTAAACTACTTAGGACATGAGGGAAAATGAACTGGGGGTGATTGGGAGAGAAATCATAGCCAGGATCTGAATTGGGTAATGCATTTGGATAGCATGAACCTAAAGGGAAGAAATGTTGCTGAATAATGGTAGCAAAGGGAGAGTCTGGAAATGATAAGGAATGTTTGGACTTCACCTCTAGGTCCAATGTGTAAAATTATATGAGAAAGTACAACCAGTACTGGAGAGACATTTCAATGATGAATTGACATCTGGGGAATATCAGTAAGATTCAACAGATCGAAGAAATATTGGAGGAAATTATCTAAAATAAAATGAAATTTATTAATTATGGAACAAGAAGTTCAGAGGGCACATTGGAAGGCATGGGTAGAGCTTGACTGGTAATTGAAGGAGTCAGGTTTAAATAAATAGGAGATTTGCTTTTAGAGTTTCATGGATTATGGAATTAGGAGACAATAAGGATTTTTCTTTTTATGATAGGGAAGATTCTGAGTAGATTAGCAGAAGTTGAAAGCAGTTCCACTGATGATGGTGAGCAGCATGTCCTTAGTCTCATTTATGCCTAAATATGTCTGCAATACCTTGGTGATCACATGTCTGCACATCTCTACTTTTACCTTTCATGCGGGCAGGCTGGAGCCCTATGTATTACATGCACTGGTAGCATATAAATACATATATATATATTATATATATACATATATTATATATACACACATACACATATTCAGAAATATTTGTAACTTTATGATAGATATTGTAGATGAGAAAAGAGCAAGATCTCAAATTGAATAGAAGAGTGAGCAAGATTGTACCTAGGAAATGACTTGCTATTTTCAATGATCTCCAGATGTTCCTTGAAACAAAAACACATCTTTGTACCACCAATGTTCCCCACCTAATACAGTTGCAGATCAAGGAATACTTTAATTTCTCAAGATTGAAACATGTGGGTGACCCAAAGGGCCATGAAGGCATATATGGCAGTTATAAATAGGCTTCAGCATACTACCAAATATGACTTGGAAAAGGCTACGGAAAAGGCATGGTGATGGTGGTAGTGGTGGTGGTGGTGGTGTCTTGATTGAGTACTGAGAGCAAGGACTTAGATCTGTACACACTCTTATGCAGGGAATGTTATAAGATTTAGAAAAGAGTCTCTTGCAAGTTAGATTTTGAATAGAGGATTCATGGGAACATATGGGCAATAATTATGCAGGGCAAGAAGGCATAGATTGATTAATTTCATCATGGTTTGAAGAAATATCTGCGTCAATGACATCATGAATCAAATGATGTATCACAGTATGAGAAAACATATTTCTATTTACAGAAATGTGTGTCAAAATCATGCCACAGACTCTTACTAGCTGTGAACCTAGGCAAGTCACTTAACCCTATTTGCCTCAGTTTCCTTATCTGTAAAATGAGCTGGAGAAGGAAATGGCACACCAATGCAGTATCTTTGCCAAGAAAACCCCAGAAGAGGTCACCAAGAGTTGGAAATGACTGAAACAGATGAACAACCATGACAAAAATATCAACTATTCAAAAAGTTACCTATTCCAGGGGGATATAGCTGCAGGATACACAATTTTTGATGTTTAGAAATTTACCACCTGATGAGGAAGCCAGAAAAAAAAAAACACAACACAATTTAAACACGAATAGCACAAAAGGAAATGTAGAAACCAATAGCTGATACTTTCCTTTTTTATCTCACAAAATACATTTCATGTGAAGCAATACGCTGAACTGAGATATGAAATTTTTTTCTATTTTGAGACATTTTTCCCTATAGAAAGATCAGTAGCAATGAAAGAAACTCAAAGCAAGTGAATGTATTTCACTTTTCTTAAAATGCCCTAGAACAATGATGTCACATTCAAATACAAATGGAGGAGGGGGCACTGAACTATAATAAGGATCCTTGCAGGCCACATATTGATTTAGGAAAACTACACATGTTTATATATTTCTTTTCTTTGTTATTAATACATCAACATATTAAAATCAGATAGGAACTACATTTTAATGTGGTTCAGGCCACACTTGGATGTGTGGTGGGCCACATGCAAATCACTGGATGTGTGTTTATCCTCTCTGCCATAGAAGTCCTGTCACACTGTTCACATTCAGTGGCATCATATGTGTATGAATGACCTAATGAATTTCAGATGTTGGATTAGAGTTACACCTTCCATTCACACTTTCTCTCAATGACAACTTTATTTTTATCCTTGTCTATAAAAATGGCTTCATTGATAGTTAACCTATTTCAGGGCTAAATATTTCTATGTTTCTATTTTATTCCAAAAATTCATAGGATTTACAGCTGAATAGCCCTCACTACCTGGGAGTAGTAGATGGAGCACTAGATGTAGGGCCAGGAAGACTTTAAATCTAGCCTCGTACACTTACTCCATGACCCTGTGGGAAGTCACTTTTCTCTGCCTCAATTACCACATCTATAAAATGGAGACAGTAATAGCACTTACCTCCCAGTGTTGTTATGAGGATCAGATGAGATAATTTTTGTAAAGTTCTTTGCAAATCTTAAAGTACAACATAGATGCTAGCTATTTTTATTAGCTGAAAGGTAACTGAGATCATTTAGCTCAGTCTTCTCTTTTAAAAATTAAGAAACCAAGGTGGAAGAGATTAAATGACTCACTAAGGTCACATGGATATTAAGGAGTAAATCAAGGATTTACTATTTGCTATTACTAAATATTTGATTTCAGAGCCAGTATATATTCCAACATACCAAACTGTATCCCTCATGACAAACATCCATAATAAAAATGCAATTTATGTGAACTCATTCATTGGGTCATAGATTCAGAGTATATGTGGTGGGGGGAATAGATACAGAAAGGGGAAAGATACTGGTTTGTATGTTCACAAACATTGATTGAAATTATCTAGCAACATTTTTTGAAACAGCTTTCATAGAAGAATAATATGGACAGAACAATATGGAAAGGACAATAAGATCTTCTGGAATCAAGTGCCATCAGTATGAAATACATGATCAAATATTCATAATTTGCTTCTTAATGTCTAACTGAATATAGTGATGTAGGTCATTGCTCTGAAGAAGTTTGTGTGTGTGGAGTGGGGAGAGGAGCTTCCAGAGACGGGATTTAATTTCAATATACAACTCCTATTGTGCAAATTACCTCTACCAACACACATCAGCAGCTCTTTTGCAACATAGAGAGTTGCCTGGAGGGGAATGAGAGATTAAATGACTTGTCCAGAATCATACAGCCATAACCTAAGGTAAATCTGGATGCCAACTCTTCCTGACTCAGAGCTTTATCATCCTGCCTCCGAAGGAAATGTTGGCCCCTTAAATATATACTTATATCTAGTTGTCCATAAAGTGAGAGACATCAGAATTTTTTCCACTTAGCACAAAGATGATCCTTCATCTTATGTGCTGAGATGAGATGGAAATAAAGTACTTTCTTACATTTAGTGATATTTTCATAATATAGTTAATCAAATGTTTCTGCAGGTTGGTCCTATACTTGGAGGGCTAAGGCTTCTTTTACCATCTCAACAGTTGTGTAATTAAAATGTTTTCCATATGAAAAGAGAATCTTTAACTGAGCTAAAGGACACACATGGAAAGTCAATTATTTTATGCTTACTAGGGCAAAAAGGAAATACCCATTGAAACGATGTTCCATATAGAGAAACCACAAAATCCCCAGCCAAGATTTACCTTGAGTTTGGCTTAGCCAGTATTAGGTATAATTCAATGGTTCTACATTTGACAAGCAAGTGAATATGATTTATTTAGTAACAATTTTATGTTTTATTAATACTTCAAAAATAAAGACATTCTGCATCCTCACTGATTTAAAAAAATGGAAAAAAAACTCTCATGACATATGTTCTGTATAATTTGTCACATCTCCAAGTACTGTAAAATTATTGAGTCCTTTTCTTCCCTTTAGGTGAGACGTGGAAGAGAAAGAGAAATAAGTTGTCAGAAAATTGACAGAACATATTCCTCAAGGTACCTCAGTTGTTTTCTCCATGAATCATAAAAAGCAAAATTGGGAGACAGGAAAAGGCAGAGAATGCAATACCTGCACACACACACACACACACACACACACACACACACACACACACACATACACTGGTTGATCCTGGACTTGACTCAAAACTTAGCCAATTGTCCCTTAATAATTTTCTATTTCCACATGTTCTAGAGTAATGGTATAGAATACTGAACTTGTGGTCAGGAAGATGAGTTCAAATTCAGCCTCATTTATTACCTGTGTCATCCTGGGCAGTTCACTTAATCTCTCCATGCTTTGATTTCTTCATTTGCAAAATAAGGGGGTTGAAGGAGTCTTTTGAGGTTCCTTTGTACTCTAAATCTAGAATAATATGGACTACTAAAGAAGTGGCTTGTGTTCTAGGAATAAAAATGAAAATCCTATCCAGAGGTGGATTGCATTAGGTTCTTTCCAAAAACCAAACACCATCTACCTCTGCATAGAATTTTCTTCTCTATTTGTGTGTGTGTGTGTGTGTGTGTGTGTGTGTATTTTAGTTGCATGGTGAGATAAATTTACAAACTCTAATTTTTTGCCTTCTATATAAAGCAATTTCTTACTCACTTGATGCTACCAATGTGTGAGGGAAGAGGGGGGTGTACACAAACATGTCTCTCTTCCCAAGGGAGGACTAGATTTTATCTTTGGCATACTCTCTGAACACAGCCAGAGGACATTTGTGGTACCATAGCTGAGACCATAGTTCCTTTCTTGATGAATTTAACATAATTATCTTCCACACAGATGAGCTTTTGTTGGAATGCATTGAAGACCTTGTGGTTTTTTTTAGTTTGTGTAGTTGCTTGCAACTAGAATACAAAAACCAAATTTCTTGAATAGATTACTTTTGTTATTGGTTGTGATGGAGGGGAAGAGAAGAAGGAGAAAGTACAAACAACAGCAACAGTAATAATGACAAACTCTGTGATCTTTTACTACAGATGACGTTAAGTCGAAAATGGTGGAATGACTTACTTCTGTTGCCAAATGCATTTAAAATCAGAAATCCAGAAGATAATATAATCATAGATTTCCAGAAATGTGCCTTACAATTGAGCAGATAAAAGCAAATATTTAAGGCAGCTAGGTGGTGCAGTGAGTAGAGCACCGGCCTTGAAGTCAGGAGGACCTGAGTTCAAATCCGGCCTCAGACACTTGACACACTTACTAGCTGTGTGACCTTGGGCAAGTCACTTAGGCCCAATTGTCCTGCCTTCCCTCCAGAAAAGATAAAATCAAATATTTACAATTTCAAGTGATGTAAACGATTTTGAAACAGTAATAGATGAATAGAGAATAAAAGGAAAGGTAGAATTGGAAATTATCTAAAGAAGAGTTTGGCTTAGACTATGTAAATTTAGCTGAAATGAGTATTTCAAGTAATGTATGAAACTAGAAAATTGCCTTGTGAGAGGTTAAGTGATTTTCTTAGAGTCATACAGCTTTTATGTGTCATAGATTGGAATTCAACTTGGATTATTCTACCAACAATGCTGACCCTCTATCCATGACATCATTCTGCTTCTCTTTGTCTACTGTTGCTAGAAATCAATTAATTAAATTAGTATTAAATTTCCATTTCAAGACCCAGCATAGTATAGTGGACAAATTTATAGATTTAAACTCAAAGGACCTGGGCTCCAATCTCCAACAGTTGCAGTTAGGCTTGGAATCAGGGAGACCTGAATTCAAATCTAGCCTCAGATGCTTGCTAGCTGTGTGACCCTGCACAAGCCACTTCACCTCGACTTTCCTGAGTTCCCTCAACTGTAAAATGGGTATAATAATAATACCTTCCACCCAGAGTTTTTGTAGGGATAAAATAAGATATTTGTAAAGTGATTGGCACATAACGGGTGTTGTGAAAATGCCGTGTATTATTATTGTTGTTTTATTATTATTGTTGTCATCATTGTCAACTATGTGGTACCTCTGCAGTGTTGGACATGAATCTCTCTGTTTCTCCATTTCTTTATGTTAAATGAGAAGGAGAGGTATTCAGACTAGATTATCTATAAGGCCATCTTCATCTCTAAATCTATAATTCTAATATATGTGTATATATATATACACAAATACATACATAGATATCCATGCGTACATATATGTGTGTGTGAATTTCTGATAGAAAATACTAGAAATATTTGTAATTGTTTGTCAGTGTGGGGAAGTCTTGATATGGCCCTTCATCTGGACGGGTCTTTGACTTAATAGCTAAGTCTTATTTAGAGAGAGAAAAACATGAAGAAGAAATAAGTAGATTCAGCTAAATTAACCAGAAGCTATTTCAAGAAGCATCTTCAGACTGAATTTTTGTCAAGACAAATGGGTCTGAGATCCTATGTATGTCAAAATATTTATAGTAGGGAATTATTTTCCTAAGCTATATAGTGATCAAGTGGCTTGCTTATGGTGACACAGCTAGCAAATATCAAAAGTGAAACTAGTACTCTTTCTTGATGCCAAGCCTATCACCCTATATGCTTTAAAATGCTGCCTCCACAAGCCCAATAGAAATGTCAAAAGAAGTATATTATATTTAATTATACATGTACAAATGACCATTTTTCATGCTCCAGAGAGTTGTAATTGATGGTGTGATATATGATAGCAATATATCCATATGTTAGTGGTATGTCTGACTCAGGCCAGCACTTAGCTTGTTAGTTAGGGCAAAATGAAACACTCATGGTATCATTGAACAGTTAACCAGAAGATGCTTACTTAGCCCTAATGTATAAAAGATATTCAATAAAATATAGCAGTTCAGGTAGATATGGTTCCCCCTTTATTTCCATATAGAAAATCAGGGTGATTTTGGGATATATGGAAGTCTCAAGAGCCCCAGCCCAAAGCAAGTGGGACTTTGTATGCTTTTACAGGATCAGGAAGGCCCAAGGCTACCAGGATTATTTTAGTCCAGATAGACACAGTTTGAACCTTTGCCCACTCCTGAACAAACATATCTGGGCTTTGTCAACTTTTAGGGAAACCCTGGTATTCTTCCTATCGCACCATAATGTGTGATAAGAGATTTCTTTTCACTCGTGGATAAAGACATAAAGATGAAGAAGCTTCCTAAAATAAATTAATCCTTAAACTTAAATCCTAAAAGGTTAATTATTAATTTTATATGATATATGTGTATGTGTGCATGCATATATAAACAGTAACATGCATATATACTTAACATGTGTATACATATGTATATTTATGCACATATGTATATGTACGTACATATACATACATACAGTGGGGTGGGTGAAAAGGGTGGTGAAAAAGGAGGAGTACTTCAGCATCATGGCATCATGGCAGGATCACTACTGGAAATTACATGGAAGCCTAGGCCCCAGCAGATGTTTTCAGTCTTTTTTTCAGTCACGTCTGACTCTTTGTAACCACAAATGGGGGTTTCTTGGCAAAAATACTACAGTGATTTGCCATTCCCTTCCCTCGCTCATTTTATAGATCAGGAAACTCTGGCAAATAGGATTAAGTGACTTGTCCAAGATGACACAGCTAGAAAGTGTCTGAGGCCAGATTTGACTCATCTTTATGGTTCCAAGCTCAGCATTGCAGCCACTGTACCACCTAGCTGTCCCAAGTAGATAAGTAGTACCATAGGCAGGGGAGCCAGAGGTGGAGATCGAGTTTCAGGTCTTGGATAGTAGGGTCCAGAACTTCAGGGAAGTTGCATGGAAGTCTGACTGTTGGGGGTTTCGGATTTTGTTTTATGTTTTGTTTTGTGGTTTGTTTTGGATATCAATATATAATTTCATCTGCATTTGGGAGCTGTCGGGTAGGAATGGCAATACCAGCAGTCTATCATACAGTATCAGAGTTTCCTGGAACAATGAATGAGTGGATCATTGACTTACACATGGTCCCAAATTTGGTACGTGCCAAAGCCAGTATTTACTCTACCACACAGTCTCTCAAGAGATTGTGGTTAGTATATGAGAAAAAAAATGAAATGTTAAATTTATTTTTCAAGTTTTTTTAAATATCAAATTTAAGACCTTAAGAAAGATGTGTCAAAAGTTCCCGTTCTTTTGCAAAAATAAAATATTCCACTATATACCAATTATACTCCATTTTAAAATATTTTCATCTGTTAAATGATGGCAAGATTAATCTAATAGTACTATTGTAGAGAGGGATTTCTTCGACAGAACTTCCTCTGTCAATGGAGATCAGCACTTTCTCTGAAGTTACAATCTTAGTTTCCTGGAGTGCTGAGAAGTTGCCGCTTGCCTAGCATGTTACCAACAGTGTATTGAAGTAGCAAGTCTGGGAACCAGTTCTTTCTGGCCCTGAGGCTAGCTCTCTATTCACTTTGGAGGAAGCTAGGTGGTGTACTACAGACAGTGTTGGACATTGAATGAGGGATGTCTGAGTTCCAATCTGACCATACATACTTACTCACTTTGTGTCCCTGGCCAACTGATATAAACACCATCTCAGTTTTCTCATCTTCAAAATGGTGATAATAACAGCACTTATCTTTTAGGGTTGTTGCTAAGATCTAAAGAGTTAACATATGTAAGGTACTTTGCAAACTTTACATTATAGAAGTGTAATTTAATCATAACTTGAATTATTTGCCCCCTCCTATATTGTTGTTCTAGGGGAAATGATTTCACTCTATGTTCATCCCTTAAAGAGGAAAGTGGGGGGGTGCACAATAAATGCTGGCTATTTATTATTATTATTATTAGCCTCAGTAATGATGAATTATTGATAATATACTACTTTTTAGAGGAAGCTAAATTATTTAAGTAATACTATGTCAAAATGAAGAATTCCAATTTTAGTTGTTAGATATGTTGGTTTTATTTAAAGTAAACCAAGAATTTTGAGAACTAAAAATTTAGAAAGAACTAGGGCTGTTCCCCAAGTATTTTATTTAGCAAAGTTGTGTTCACTGCTATAACTAAAACATATGGCTTAGGTATGTAATGTAATCTTTGCCTTTTATGTGGTTGTTAAATGCTGAGAAGTTAAAATAGTACAAATGTAAATATTTTTGTTATGAATCATGTACCGGGAATACATGTTGTGTTTTTAATTTTTTTTTCATTTGCACTAAAAGTATCTGGAGGGGAAAAAAGAAAAATCTATAATACTTCTTGTCCGATGTTGTTTAGAAATATACCTTACAGGTTTAATTACCAAAAATGAGTGTGTGCTTACTGTGATGTTACATTTCATAAACACTGATCATTCATTCACATTATAATATTTCCTGATTCCATTTTGCAAAAATTTCCTTCAGAACTTCCCTTTAAGCAAGTCTTGCTGTCGTACATCTAATTATGGCACATAGCAGCCATATAAGAAATGAAAAATAAATCAACTTAATAGCGGAAAAGCCTGCCAAAAGGAAAAATGTAGTGTTGCCACTTCTATGCTAGAGCTATGTTATGGTCTGGCAAGATGATTGACTAGCTGATTCAATGCCTGATCTCCTGTTGAATTTAGCACAAAGTTTTTAAAAAATAAATTAAAATAACTGGGCCTGGTATCCGGTCCTCTTTTGCTCTGTGATGATCTCTAGATTGGATGAATTGCTATAAATTCCTTTACAAACAATGCTGTCATCATCAAATCAAGCCAACATACATTTATTGAGCACTTACTATATGCTCAGCATTAGAAATAATAATGCAAGCAGAAAGATAGTCATTGTTTTCAAGTACACATTCTAATAGAGGATGATGATACATAAAAGGAAGCTGAGGTGGGGGTGGGGGGAAGGAGGTGCCCACATGGCCACATGGTAGGGAAAGTCCAGCGAGTGAGGAGTGGTGCCTAAAGGGGCAGCTAGGTGGTACAGAGAATAGAGTACTGGCCTGGAGTCAGGAGGATCTGAGTTCAAATCTGATCTTAGCTATGTGACCCTGGGCAAGTCACTTAACCCCAGTTGCCTCCAATAAAAACAAAACAAAACAAAAAAGTGTGGTGCCTAAAGAGGAATGAGTATATGGCTGGCCTGGGCAGTTGCAGGGATGGAGTAAACCTCAAGGGTGAGAATATTGCTGTATCATTGTGGAAAAAGTCCCAAGAGTGTATCCTAGAGAGGAAATTTATTCTTTTTTCCCCAGTTTTTAATTTATCATTTTATTTTTCACCAACAAAATATAAAAACAATTTTCAACATTTGTTTTTGACATTGAGCTCCAAATTTTCTTTATCACTTTTCTATCCCTAACATCCAGGAGAAATACAAAAACATTAAAGACCAATTATAAGGGATTCAATCAGACCAAAATGTTTAATTTATATATGCAAATATTGACTGTCATCATTATTTGTGTAGTTCAAAAGAAAGGCTTGGGCTGAGCTATATGTAATAACAATGCTACTTGCTTGTAGTGTGGCTGTATAAGGCCAATAACACCAGCACACAAGTGGGCTGCTAGCACAGGTTCTTTATCTACTTTTCTAAGGAAAGCAAATTTAAGGGCTTTACAATATCACTTTAAATAAATGTACATATATCATCCACTTAGTTCAGGGAAAAAGTCAGCACCCTGAATTTCAGAGAAAACACAAGCAGAAATTACAAGCAGAAATTATATAAACAGAGAAAAATAACACAAATCACCAGACAGGCTTCTAGCCATCTGTCTAAGACATTACATACGTAGTTACCAGAGAGAGAAGCACCAACATCTGCATTTCTCAAAGTCAGGTGGCTTGAATGGCTACCCAGCATCTCGTCTGGTCAAATCACATAGCACTCTTCCAGTGAGTGAGCCTCAAAGCAAAATGCTGGCTTCAGAGTATACATACACTTCTTCATGGTCAGAGGGCATCAAAACCATGGGACTCAAACCCATGTGACCTAGGCCTTCCCCTGACTTAAGCAGGTCATCAAAGACTCCCAATTCAATGAAAGACTCTTGATTGAAACAAAGGCAAGACCCAAAGGCACTTGATTGCCTTAGTGCTGAGACAAGAAAAAGTCCCACCCTGCTTGCCACCACATCATCAATTGGGGAAATGGTTAAACCAGCTATGGTATATGACTGTAATGGAATATTATTGGGCTATAAGAAATGACAGGCAGGGTGATTTCAGAAAAAACCTGGAAAGACTTTCATGAACTGATACATAGTGAAATGAACAGAACCAGGAGAACAATGTACATAGTAACAGCAAGATTGTTCAGTGAAGAGCTGTGAATGACTTAGGTATTCTCAGTAATATAATGATCTAAGACAATCCCAACAGACTAATGATGAAGAATACTATCTGCCTCCAGAGAAAGAACTGATATTGATGGAATACAGACAAAAGTATGCTATTTTCACTTTCTTTATTTCATTTTTCCTTTTATTCAAATCTTCTTGTACAAAATGACTATTATGGAAATGTTTTACATAATTCCACTTGTATAACCTATATATGATTGCTTACCATCTCAAGGAGGGAGAGAGGGATAGAATTTGCAACTCAAAATTTTAAATACAAATGTTAAAAATTGGAAAAAAAAGAAAAAAGTGCTTGTGCATTATAGACACATTACAAATACTTGTTTAATTGCATGCTCTGTTTAATCATTAGATACTTTACACATTTGTCTAGCTGAAGAAACATGAAATATCCTGGACCAGAGAATCTTTTGATGTTCCCTACACCTCCCTTTTTAATTAGTCTCACCTTTATATTTTAAAATATCTCCTATCTTGCTTATGACATTTTTTGTTGATGGCCTTTTCATTTGGTGTTTTGGATTTGATTTAAAAAAATCCATTGGTATAAGAAACTCTCACTGAGAAAGCTACTCACTCCAGTGCAGATAGATCAGCAACTGTTTTCCAATTTATGAAGCACTTACACAAGAAGTTAAGTGATTGCCCACAGGTTACACAGCCAATATTTGTCAAGGCAGCATTTGAACCTAGGTCTTCTTAAATCTGTGACCAACTGATTATTGAATATGCTATGATGCCTCTCTTTGCTTAAGTTATTAGAATTAAATAACTAGAGCTTAAGGTGTTTTTCTTGGACTGCTATTGTCTCAAACTGTGTAACAGAGGAGCGTAGAATGATGCTTCAGTGAAAGAAAAACAATCTGATTGTCATAGAACGAGAATTTTAAAAGTGACAGAAACTAGCAAAGAAACTATAAAGTACCAGCTATCTAGCAATGATCAATTACAGCCCCATTGGCTGCCTGCAAGAATATTTATATCCCATTGCTTCTGCAAGAGTTTATCCCCAAATAGTATTTCCTTTATCTTTAGAACTATTTCTAAATGAACACAAGATAATCTTAACCTTATTCATATATCCATGTTTCTTTCATTGAGACACATTTTATCTTTCTCTAAAATGAAATAATAGGATTGTGAGTTGTGTCCATAATAGCAAAATTTATTTCTATGGATTTTTTGATACTACAGTGGTCAAGAAGCCAAAATAGGGCTGATTTTAGGGTAAAACTATTTGGCAAATCAGCGTTTTGTTACACAACTAAGGTCTTTCTTATATAATAATTATGAAGATTTTAAAGAAACCCAAAACCAGAGCTTCATTAGAAACTAAAGTCCTCCTGATGTAATAATTTATTTTATATCATAAATATGGTCTAAAATTTTTGAACTACAATTTTGGTAACTGGTGACTTCTAGCTAATTGCTGGACTTCTATTGCTACTATTAAAATGAATTATATGTAAACTTAGATATCCCTCAAGGGAAAAAAACTCCTGAAGTTTATTATTTACAGGAGTTAGAAATTTAAGAGTAATAAACCTCTCATCAAAAATATTCAATTTGATTTAATTCAAGAGACATAAACTACTGAGTTTAGGATCACATACCTGGTTCATGTCCCAGCACTACTACTTACAACCCATGTGATTATGTACAATCCTTTAACCTTTCTGAGTCTCAGTTTCCTTATCTGTAAAATGAAGGTATTGGTCTAGCAGATTCTAAAAACCACTTAATCTCAAAATATATGATCTTATTAAGTATATACTATGTAGATACAATAAATGTTTAATAAATGCTCTTGACTGACTGACTGAAAGGCCCTATGCTTGGTGTTAGAATCATGGAAGAAAACAGTCCCTGTACTCAAGGAGTTTACATTTTATTGGGGGGGAAGGGACAGTGGTTCCACTGAGGAATCACAGGCAGGATCACTTAAGATTCATCAGTTACCCATAAAAGGAGTGGAGATGATAGAATATAATATTCCCAAAGACAAAATACATAGGCATATGACCAAGAATTACCTAGCAGAAACAAACATTTTCCCTATCAGAGAAAAAAACGGACCTTTATTTTCCTGAGGAAAAATACTTGGAGATGAGTAAAAACTTTGAAATACAAATATGAGAGCAAAGACAAGCATAAAAAGGTAAATACAAGTGAGCAAAGTTTATCAAGTACCTACTATGTGCAAAGCACGGGGCTGTGCAGTAGGCACAATGTTTAGATGAGACACTGATCTTTTAGAATGTATAGTCCATTAAACACTTTCAGTATTCAGATTCAGATTTCCTCAGCATCACTTGCAGTGTCTAAAAAAAAAGATCAACATAAATATTTAAATTTACAGTGTTACTTCTTATTCTGAAGCATGATGGAGCAGGGGGAAAAGGGATAACTTTGATAACAAACCTTAACCCATTTTCATCTGGGAAGCAGAACAGAACAAAATCACCTAGACCACATTTTCCTTATTTGTGCTGCTTTTTCATTGACTTAAAGATTTATAGCCTCTTATGGAATGTTAATATCTGCTAAAAGAAATGAGGGATGAAATATGCATGTTGAAAGCTGTATTTTTAGTTTGATCCCTTACAACAAATCTAATTAGGCAAATCATTTTGGGTAGACATTTAAAATGGTGATCACTTAAACTTCAACAATGCTATTAGAAATACATGTAAATAATAATTAGTTTGGATTAAATTACAGGCACTGTGATAAAGGATGAGACGCAAAAATTAACACAACACCAAAGTCTCTTTCTGAATTTTCTTTCTTCCTTTGGCTTCTATGGCCCTCTCCTGGTTATACTCTTAAAATATTGTCTTAAATTTGTCTTTCCTTTGGTACAAAACTTTGTGAGCACCTGAGAAATAGAAATGAACACTGTGAAAACATATTTTAGGGAAAAATATATGTCAAAGACATATATGTTGCATGACAAAAAATTTATGTATTTTTAGCATGGAAAATGGACACTTTGAAAAGGTACTAAAGGCCACATTAGGCCTAGGTTGATTTAAAAAAAAAGTACTGGGCCAAACTAAGTATACCTGGTTAATTTTAAAGTTTTAAGTTCTTCATAATTTTTTTGAGACCTCAGTGTTTAGCCCAGTGCCTGGCATATAGTAGGCACTTAATAAAAATTAATTAGCTTTGGAAAGATAATTTATTTTCTTCAGTTGATTGAATATATTGTGTTTGACTATAATCCAGTTATCTTCTGAGCTATATTTATCATGGCTAAAGTCTACAACAAGGAAGAAAAAATAAAATATACATTTATTAACTATTCTGTGTGTACATCATTTCTAAAGGCTAGAAGAATAGAGGCAGGACTATTAGTGTAGTAGGAAGGCCACTAGCTTTAGAGTCAGAACACTTAAGTCCTAGTTCTGACATTGACTACTTGTGGAACCAGAGGGAAATCACTTCCCTCTCTGAGCCACAATTTCCTCATCTTTAAAATATTTGCGTTACCTACCTCATAGGGTTATGGTCAGGAAACCACTTTATAGACCTTCAATCACTATAAAACAGTCTTATTATAGTGAAAACGATTAGGTCATGCCTTATGTGCTGATCAGTGATTTTTATGAGTTATTTAAGTATTGTTTGTATTTCCCTGACCCTGAAAAACTTCAGGGGTTCCCTTTCACCTCCAAAGTCAGGTATCAAATCCTCTGGTGTTCAAAGCCCTTCATAATTTGGCCAGTCCTCTTATGCTTTATCCCCCCACTCCCCTAATCCTCTCCCATATACAGTGTGTTATCAGTGACTATGTATGGCAACCATCTCAGGACTCCAGGCATTTTCACTGACTTCCTCATGTGTTGACTTCTCCCTCTCTTCGTCTCTAACTTTCTTCAAGTGCCAGGTTAAATCCTTCCTTCTACGGGAATTATTTCCCTACCACCTTTAATTCTAGTGCCTTTCCTCTCTTGATTATTGTTAATTTATCCCGTATATAACCTATTTGCGAACAGTTGTTTGAAAATTATGTCTCCCATTAGACAGTGAGCTCCTTGGGAAGAGGAGTTGTCTTTTATCTCTCTTTGTATCCCTTATGCTTAGCACAATGCCTAGCCCTTAGTTGGCTCTTAAGTGTTTATTGATGGTCTGACTGACCCAATGGGCGTTACTGGTTGCCCTTCTCACTGGAATAAGTATCTGAACATGTCTTCCATCATCACTCACTCTTATTTTTTCTTTGTTCACAGTGGAACAATGAGACCCACGAATAGTAATAGCGCGCAACAAAACCACTGGATTATCTCATAACAGTCTTATGAGGTAGGTGATTTTATCATCTCCACTGTTTTGGTCTGGATGTGGGATTTCCTCAGTATAGGCAACTCTTTGAGAAGCCTCCTTCTAAGTCAGTAATCATTCTACAAGTTACGTCTTAGACTTGCCTGGCACAGTGAAAGTTTAAGTGATTTGCCCAGGAACACACAGTGAGTATGTGTCAGGAACACATGAATCCAGAGAATGTCTCTCTATCCATTCTACAACTCAACTCTGCCCCTCGTTCCCATGAAACCCTTCCTCCAGAGATGTTGCAACTGAGATAGTAGACTTGAAGCACAGATTGCAAAGGAAACTTGGGGAAACCCACAGGTCCTTCTTGTTGCTAGTAGACTTAAATGGACCTTACACAGAGAAGACTCAATGTCAAGAGAGAGAAGAAGGAGTTCTATTCCAGGAATCCATATAGGCCTACTCTGTATTTGCTGAGAATTCCTTTGCTTTCCAGGATAGGGAGCCAGTTGATTGGGCCATTAGAAGAACGACCAGTAGCTTTTGCTTAACTGCAAGTTATGAGCAGATGTAAAGAAGGAGGACTAATAAGATGCTGATCAGATGCAGGAAGACTCAGAATGACCAAAGGATTCAAGTTCATATTGGTAGAAACAACAGCTATATTGTTAGTGAGACACTTTGGAGCCCAGTCCTTACCTCTTTAGCTTCCCTTCACCTGCTTTTCCCTTGAGAACTGCCCAGGGACAGCTTTTAACTGGATGATCATTTCACTTCCTGTTCACACTCCAATAAGCAGGAAGGAGGGATGAAGGGAAGGAAAGGTTAACCCCCATCATAGGTATCATAACTGGTGGGTGGATTCTTTGTTCCTTTACAATACTTAACTGTGTGATAATGATTTCTGAAATTGCTATTAAAGTATGTGACCATTTACTATAAACCCAAAAGGAAATGTAACTTTTCCCACTTCAGGCTGGGGGTGGAAATGAGATAATTAGATAGAGTACTTCTTCAGTTTTGGAGTAACATAAATGTTTTCATAGTGAACATATTCATGCCTACTAGATTGCTTATGAAGTGAATAAGGTCCTTAAGAAGAAAAGAAGCTATAAATGGAGTGGTATAGGGTCTTGGGGGTGTTGAGTCGAAATGCCTCCATTTCACACATGCTGGTGGTACCAAGCCTTGCTTGAAAATAGATAGATCCTTATATCAAACAGAGTTCGTGCACCATGTAGGGATCTCCTTTACATCCATTTTACTGATGAGGAAGCTGGAGCACCATGTCAAGTACTCTATACCAGGCTGTTTCTATGTACTTCAGGGAATGGATAAAGGGGAAGAAGGCCCAGGGTCAGAGATTATAGGGTATTTGGGTCAAATTGTGAGTGCTGGAACAAACCAGAACCAGAATCAGAAATTTAGGAGCCAACAAGGGTTTATTTAGTTGGTTATTGAATTTGCCAGCAAGAGACCCCTGAAGAAGGAATAAAAGATCGAAACTTATATAGGTTTCAACTTATGCAGGAGATAAATTAGATGTGGGGTGCCTCTGGATTGTGCAGGACTTGTTACTGGGAGATTGCAAGGCAGGAATACTAGATGTGCTATCCCTTGATTGGACAGAACCGATTTCTGGGGCCAGTAACAGGAAAGGAATTTCTTCAGGTAAGCTATCTCTCTTTACTCTGTCCTAATAGATAGGACTGTCCTTGCTGTTTCAGCAGAAAGGAAGGTCACAGATAGGGGCAGGGTAAGAGACAGACCAAATGCAGATAAAATGGAATTGCTTTAGTTTTCTCAGCTACCCACAGGTACCACCACTGCTATGCTTCTCCAGGACTCAACCAGACTTTCCTCCATCCTAATTCTTAGCCAATTTTTCTTAATACACTGTATAATTACACTGTATTGGTTTCATCCAATATGCAGCAACCTTCTTTCCATTGCCTGGCTCTGCTAAATACTAAATGAATTGTTCATATAGCATGTGCTCATATTCTCCTCTCTTCCTCTAACCTTTCTTCTTTTCCTCCTTACTACTCAAGCATCTCTTTATTGTATGTAATTCATTTGAATTACTTTTCATGTTTCCCAGGGGTATACACTCTTATGAAACCACCACATTTCTGCCCTCTCTTCTGGCTATCGGCCTGCTCCTCCTTCCTCACTCTCTGTTATTACCACATTGCTTCAGCTCTTGAACCCCTCTTTGACCCCAACCCTTTGTAGATGATGAATACAGGTTGTATGCAGCATAGGGGTGTAGGAATGAGTAGCTTCAGTTCCCCTTAAAGGGTAATCAGTCCATTGGCTGAATCACAGGGCTTCTCTCTTCTTAAGGGAAAAGGTCCAAAATGTCCATTTCAGTCCATCTCCCCTTTCCTGTAAATAGAAATGCAAATGCTATTGGAGGATCTAAGCTAAAGTTTCCCTAAGGAGATAGACATTAATAATAATGATGATGGGTGATGATGATGATGATAATTATAATAATATGGATATATTCATTTAGTAACTTGCTGGGGAGGGTTCATTGAATTGTGGAACATCAGAATCCAAAGTGGAGTGCAGGGGAAGAGAAGCATTTATTAAATGCCTACTATGTGTCGGGGACTATGCTAAGCATATTTACAATTATTATCTCATCTGACCCTCACAACAATCTTGGGAAGTAGGTGTTGTTATTGTTGTTGCTATTAATATATTGCACACTTTCCCACCCGTCCCCCAACCCCAGACGTCCAGCCTGTTTAACCCCTTGGTTACTTGAACAAAATGCATTGACTTTGCTCAGTGTTTGAGAATGATACTACAAAAACAAAAGAGGTTCAATACCTTTCCTTGAGTTTATAAAGAAAACCTTGAAAAGTTTTAGATGATTGTTATTTCTGCATAACTAAATTAAACCACTTAGAAATTCTTGATGAGGAAAAATAACATGGTCTCCAATTAGAAACTTTGTGGTGAAAGGGCTAGCCTAGTTACTTACCTTCTAATCATTTCTCTTATCAGGGTAATAGAAAATGGATGAATCTTGACAATTAGCTTTCAAAGTGATTTGTGGAGTAATCGTTATGACACCACACCTCCCTGGAGTCAGGGAAATCATGGAGAGCTCTCCCTCCTTACTGATACACACATCTCCTCAATTATAGACATTGGACCTGGTTCCTGAGGGCAAAGTGTGCATGTGTGTGTGTGTGTGTGTGTGTGTGTGTGTGTGTGTGTGTGTGAAATTTAATCCAATCCAGTCCAATAAATATTTATTAAGAGTCAACTATGTGTCAGACCCTGTGATAAATGCTGGGCATACAATTAATAAAAAGAGAGACAGCTCTTGTCTAAAAAGGGCTCACAATCTAAAGGGGGAGATAATGCACAAAAAAGAGGAAGGAAAGCAAGGTGGGGACAACAGGAGGTACCCGGCATAGGGACATCATGTTCCATGGAGTTGAAACCAGGCAGAACAGCAAATGCATAGCATAGTGATGTAAAATTTGTGATGTAAATCGTGTGGGTATCTTTCCCTTTAAATTTCTCAAGCATATAAGTGCCCCATTTTTTGCTGGTTCTTGGAATGTCTATCACCACCTCTTTATTATCAGAAAATCTTTTGCTTTTTTTTTTCTTTTTATTCAGAGAAAGCATCTCCGTGGTTTAAAATTCAACCTGATTTAACATCACTGACATTATCTAACAAGGACCTCCTGGCTTCACACAATTGCTATTGCATATAAAGTAACAATAATGTCTTTTTAGGAATAACCATAAACATTAAAATATGCTCTGATGTGCTCACATGGTAACAAAGCAGAAAACACTTGAAACATATGTTTCCTGGAGAGAAAGAGCTTTTGGTCTCCATGTTTTAATTAACTTTGGTGTGCTGTCCCAGAGTCCTAGCTTTCCATGATCCTGTGTTTGAGGAATCTGTTGTAAAGTTTCTAGTTTACCAGAAAACTTTCCCTGGGAAAAGCAAAATTCCAGTTCTTTATGGGAATAGCTCTCCGCGTTCTGCCTAACCTTCAGTTTGGTAACTTGCTAAGGAGGGTTCATTGAATTGGGGAACATGAGATTCCAAAGATATTTATTAAATGCCAACTATGTACCAAGAACTGTGCTAAATATATTTACAAATATCTCATTTGATTTTCATAACAACCTTGGGAGGTACATGCTATTATCATCTTCATTTTACAATGGAGGAAAATGAGGCAGATAGAAGTAAAATGAACTGCCCAGGAACATACTGCTGGTATCTGAGAAGGATTTGAACTCAGGTCTTCCAGACTAGAGACTCACCATTGAATCCACTGTGCCAGCTAGGTGGATGAGTTAAATGAAGTAAAAAGGGCTTGGGGAGCCCAGTACTGGAAGGAATTCAAAAGATTTTATAAACATCTTTAAAAGTTAACAATAAAAATGATTTTAACACATTCCTTTGAGACATTATTATCAATCAAAAAGCATTTATTTCAGTTACTGAGGAAACAAACAAAATAAATGAAATAAACTTATTCACAAGAAGACTTATCTTTAGAGAAAGCTATATTAGTAAAAGAAGAGGAAATTACTTACGTTGTGGGCGTACAGGGCTGGCCTTAGAGGCAGGTGATGACCCATTATACTTTCTTTAAAAAATTTTTCATCTCTCTCTCCGGCTTCTCACTTCTCCCTCTCAGAGGTCATCAACTTACTGATGCTATTCACAGGATTTCCTGTGGGAAAAGACTTTATAAATCATTTTGTTACCCTCCTCATTTTTGCATTTGACAAGACTGAAGCTCAGACAACATTAGTGACTGTGCCACAGTTACACAGATATTAAATGGCAAAATGAGGATTCAAACCCACATTCTCAGAATGGTAATCTGGTTTGCTTCCCACTCCACTTAAGTGTTCCATTCATTCCATGTCTTTTTCCAATTATATTCATTCTGTATCATTTTCTTCTGTTCTTTCTCTGTAGATGCATGAAGCTTCCCTATGGTGCCCATAGGCATTGTTCAGAACAGCTACTTCCAGCGATTCTCAGGGATGAAGAAGATGCTACTATTCTGACTAGATTGTGCTGATCCTGACCTAGTCAAATGATGATGATGGTAATGGTGTGGTGGTGGTGGTGGTGGTAGTAATAGTAAGAGGAGGAGGAGGAAAAGGAATAGTAATAGTAGTAATAGGAGTAGTGTTTGTGGTAGTGATGTTGGTGGAAGGAGTAGTCATAGTAATAGTAGAAGTAGTGTTTTTGTGTTGGTGATAGTAGTAGTCATAGTAGGAGGAAGAGGGATAAAGGAAGAGCATGGTTTGTGGTGGTGGCGATGATGGTGGTAATAGTAGTAGTGTTTGTGCTGGTTGCACGAGCAGCAGTAGAAATGGGAGGAGGAGTAACAGGGGTAGTAGTGGTCGTGATGGTGGTAGTAGTAGTAGCAGTAGTAGTAGTAGTAGTACAAGGAGGAGGAGGATGAAGAACGGTAATAGTAGTATTAGTAGTAATAGTAGTATTGGTAGTAGTAATAGGAGGAGGAGTCTTAGGAGTACTAGTAATGGTGGCAGTGGTGGTAGTAGTGGTAGTAGTAGCAGTATAGTAGTACTAGTAGTAGTAATAGTAGTAGTAGTAGTTGTGGTAGTAGCAGTAGAGGTAGTGGTAGCAGCAGCAGGAGCAGCAGCATGTATTCATATAGCAAAAACTATGTGCCAGACACTGTAGTAAGCGCTTTACAAATATAATTTCATTTGATTCTCACAGCTCTGGGAGATAGATGCTGTTATTATCCTCATTTTACAGCTGAAGAAACTGAGGGAAATAGAAGTTCAGTAACATGCTCAAGGATACACAACTGTCAAGTAACTAAGGCCATATTTGAACTCAGGACTTTCTGACCTCAGGCCCAATGCTCTATCCAGAGTCCCTAGAAGATAAGTCGTGGTGATGACATGAGAATAACCGAGGGCAAAGAGTAGGGCATGAAGCTGCTGAAGAAGGGAATAGCAAGTTGATTTCCCTTGTTTCTGAATTATTCTTCCTTCTACTGTTGACATTTAACCAATGTTAACTCAAGGCCACCATCATTTTCCTTAGAAAGTCAGTTTGCCTTTGAACTCTCTACTGGAGAATCCCAAGCTGAAAGTGAACAGAACAGCTGTTCTTTCTATTGAATTTAAATGCTATTACACCAAACTATGGAAATATAATTTAAGAGACTTTTGAAGAAAATCATTTTTAATGCTGTCTTCCCTTCAGGGTCCCAATTTTGTGTCAGATTTGTACTAACAAAATAGTTTAGACTTCTGGAGACCAGGGATTGTGGGCCTGCTGCATTTTCTAAAAAGTATATAAAATAAAATGTCAAATCTGCTGAGGCAAAATGAATTTTAGAAGGCAGAAGTTTCCCTTCCCTCTTTACATGAGTGACTTGTAAGGAAGGAGTCCTTCTTGGAATTCTAGCTCTGGATCTTCAGCTGAAGAGTTACATGGTCCTGAGCCACCTAGATTGAGTTTTCACCTGAGATCAGACACTGTTCTTAAAATAATCAATTTGGACCCAAATTAATCATTTATTTTTCTCCTTGGAATGACTACATAAATAACACAGAGGCATATTGGGGGTTTCTTGTTTCTTTTTAAAATTGCCTCAAACTCCTTTTGTACTCAAGATAAGTGCTGAGAGCATGTTGTATGGGAAAGGTGCAAGAGCCAGAAGACATGAGTCAACTCCTGGATCTTTTACTTGCTAACTACATGAACATGGGCAAGTCAGAACCTCTGAGTATTAGTTTCTTCATCTGGAAAAAGAGAAACTTACATTGCCTGCTTCCCAGGGTTGTGGTAGGGGCTAAATGAGATAATGGAGTCACAATGTCTTAGGCTTCACTTTTCTCATTCATAAAAGGAAGTTGTTTGACTAGCTGCCTTATAGACTTAGAGGCATGGTGGACCTTAGAGTCAATCAGTCCTACCCCAATATTTTACAGATGAGGAAAGAGAGTCTGAAAGAAGTTAAATAACTTATTCAGGATCATTTGGGTTAGTAAGTGACCGAAGCAGAGTTTGAAGTAAGGACTTCTTGATTTCAGTCCCAGAATTCTGTCCACCAGCTCTGCCCCTAGCCCCTCACTTGGCTGCATCAAAAAGCCTCTAGGATCCTTTCCAGTTCTAAATCTATGAGCCTATCATACTAAGTGCTTTATAAGCATAATGAAGCATATGAATGTAAGCAGATATGTTTTTTCTCTTTTACTTATCACATACCATAAGTAAGGCACTGTGCTAAGTACTGGGGATTTTGCTGTTGTTCAGTTATTTCAGAATTATCGTGGTCCCATTTGGGGTTTTCATGGCAAAGATACTGCCTTGGTTTGCCATTTAATGCTCCAGTTCATTTTACAGATGAGGAAACTAAGGCAAACAGGGTTAGGTGATTTGCCCAAGGTCACATAAACTAGCAAGATTTGAACTCATGAAGATGAGTCTTCCTGATTCTCAGACCAGTGCTATATCCACAGTGCTACCTAGCTGCCCAGTGCTGGGGATACAAACAAGTAAATAAAAATGAAACTTGCCCTAGCCCTGAGCAAAATTATATTGGGGGTTATGGGAGGAGATACGATAGATAAGGAGAAATAATAAAATTTTTAACATATATGCAAAGGAACAAATAAAAAAGGCAAAACAGTATCCAAGAAATAAAATATAATATAATGGCACTGGAGAACTCACTAATTTAAACAAATAAAAAAAATTCCCCTTCCTCCTTGGACCTCACATAGCACTTTATTAGTATTTCACTTAATTACTTATCATATATTATTTTGCATTACAGCTATTTGTGTATGTGTCATATTCCTTTGAAAGACTGTGTTTTCTATGAGGGAACAGGGGCTATTTTCTCTCATGCCTAACACAGTAATTTACACATAATAGGTGTTTAATAAATATTTAAACAAAAAGTAGAGGGTGTTGGGTCTCTGATTAGATTGACCTTTTCTTTTCATTTTATGTTTCCAGATAATTTTATTGTTGGAGGGAAAATATAAAATTCAGAACTCAGTCTCAATTCATAGATAAAAATGCATAATTTGAAGAAAAACTGATACTTCTAAGTTTTATTTTAAATAAAAGCACAAAAGGGCATGGAAACGTAGTCTTAGAGATGGAAAGGTTCTCAGAGGTCAACTTGTTCCAGCCCCCTAATTTTACAACTAGATGAAATTGAGGTCCTTGGTTTGTCCAAGGTCCTTGTTTTTCAGTCATTTTAAGTAATATGCAACTATTTGTGACCCCCATTTAGAGTTTCTTGGCAAAGATACTCAAATGGTTTGCCATTTTCTTCTCCAATTCATTTTACAAAAGAGGAAACTGAGGCAAACAGGGCTAAGTGACTTGCACATGTTCACAGAGCTAGTGTTTGAGGGCAGATTTGAACTCAGGAAGATGAGACTCCCTGATTCCAGGCCCAGCACTCTATTTATTGAACCACCTAGCTGACCTTGTCCAGGGTTACTAGGCACTGATTCAAATCATGGTCCTCTGACTAAAAATTCTATGCTTTTTTAACATACCATGTTGCCTCTTAATGCTCAAAATGATATTCACTTCTAAACTAATGTTTTTGAATGTAAATGCAGGGTCCTCGCAATTTATTTCCCTTTAATATTATGATTTCAGAAATGCCCTTTTAGATGAGTTATCCTTTAACCCTAAGAATAAGTCTTAGTATATGACATATGTGCTAATATAATATATAAAAGGGATATGAGAAGGGAATGACAATTTGGATTTTAGAAATGTAACAGTCTCCTTGGCAACTGTGATACATTATGATGACTTAACCATAAATGGAAGCAGGAGAAACCACAGAATAATTCATGTGGTCTGACACCAAATTCATACAAGAATTTCCTCAGATGTCAGCTTCAATTTTCAATGGAAAATCCATTCAGCATTAACACTGAGAGGTCCCGAACACAAACAATTACAAGGACTCTGAGGATGGCATATGGTAAACTGCAAAATTTGTTGAAAAATGTTATTCGTGTTTGTCTTAAGAAGAATAAAAATAATGCATAAAATAACAATTATTCACACAGTTCCAACACAACACTAAATAGAAACATTCCAAATTAATGAAAATGCATGTCCCATTTATATGGCATTTGACCAATGGATTCATAGCCACATATAGAGAGTTTTTCCACTAACTCCACATGTGGCTTTTGAAATGTTACTTACTTGTGTGAAAACTCTTCACGGGACCAAGGTTGATGGGAACAGGCTAAAAACACATGGCATTATTCCAAAGATTAATACCTATAACAAGCAAATCAGATCAAAGTGGAACCCTACAGTGCCAAATATAGAAGTTGCTGAAAGTATTTACAGTCTTTTATTAGCACCAAAAATAATAGAATTTATCACCTAGTTAACAAGAAGAATTAATTAATGAGAAGTGAAAATTAAAACAACTCTAATATTTTACTTCACACTCATCAGAGTGACAAAGATGGCAAAATATGAAAATTATGAATGTTGGGGAGGCTCAAGGAGAATAGGCACAGTTATGCCCTGTTGGTAGAACTAGGAATTGGCCCAACCATTCTGGAAAACAATTTGAAACTATACCCTAAAAGTCACTTGATCCACCATAGTCCCCATAAACATATAATCCATAGAGGGAATGGACTCATGTACTGAAATGTTCATAGCAATGCTTTTTGTTGCAGAAAAGAACTGGAAACAAAATGGATGCCTATTAGCTGAGGAATGTCTGAACAAATTGTGAAATATGAATGTATATCTCATTTTAAAAATGTTATTTATAATATATAAAAAAGCCTTCCAACCCTGAAAATACCTAAAAACAAAAAAGTAATCCTCTCCCAATTCTCCTTCCATACCCAGTTCCCATTTCCTCTTATTGTCATCTGATATAAAAGAAAAGAAAAAAAAATACCTAACTTCCTTTTCTTCCTCTCCCTCATGTAAGGTGGTGCATTTCTCTGGGGGGAAGAGGAGGTTGGTCTACAACCAGTAGGAACTGAATAAGGATTTTGTATAGAATGGGGCCATATCTTGGGTGAGGATAGATTTCAAGAATCTAGTGATGAAAAAGAAGCGGAGACATGAAGTTGAGGCAGAAAGAACTGATAGTGCAGAGGCCACTAGCAAAGGGGGAAAAAGACAGTAAGAATTAATTGTGGCAGAGATGGGAGAAATTGAAAAGGGCTATTTGTTCTACATGTATTTTGAAGAACTCTTGGGCTGATATTACCAGTTGTACCCACCTATCAGGAATGAGAAATCTTCCAAGAAAAGATCTGCTTTTTCCTCAACTTCCCTCTCTGATGCCTATTAACTGATAAAATAATATATTCTGCAAAGTTACTCACACAAAAGTTTCCATTAACCTGAATTTTGTGTAGCTCGCAAAAATATCAATAGTTAACTAGAGATGAGTATAAATGCAAAGTAAAGCAGAGTCAAACATCTGTCTAAATAGGAATTTTCTTAACTGGGGGAGGGGGGGTCCTGCTGGTACTTCTGACTTTCCATTTAATATATACTCCATACGGCAGAAAAAAAGGGAACCACATGGATCTGAGAGTCCATTCATTATATTACCTCTGGTCTTAAGATATAACTATATATTATATATGTGTATGTATATGTATGTGTGCATATATGTGTGTATATATACATGTACGTATATAAAATATTTCTGTAAGATAAATGTGTGTATATATGCACATATACATGCACATATGTATACGTACACATATATGTGATTTGTTGTTTGTCCTTCATTACCGAAGAGGGCCATGACATCAGAAAGGTGATGTCATGACTTGCAAGTGAATTGGATTTAAGAGGAAGGGCTGTAAAAGGTCACCAGCCTCACTCTCTCCTCCTGAGCCATCTGGGTCCAATGGCAAGATACAGATCAGAACAAGTGGAGATGGTCCTGGACGCAGTGGTAAATCTTTATAAAAGGTAACTAAGATCCCATTAATCTCTTGCCCTTAAAGTAGGATACTTGACCATTTCCTTAACTAGAGCTGGAACTTAAAAATGACATGTTACTTATTAAACTCGGGTAATTGATAACTTCCCAAAATGCTTAAAGAATAAATGCATTTTACAACTATGGGCATGAGTGAATAAGTTGTTTTACTAAACAGTGCAGCTAATTTGGTATAGTTAAAGCCAAAAAAAGCACTTGGCCATTTTGAGCTAATGTCTCTAACAGGTCTTAGTTTGTCCAAGGGAATGCCCATTCAGTGACTAAGGCTAGATAAGAAATGAGGTAAAGAAGGGCCTCTTTTACCTAGCTAAAACAACAACAACAACAAAACAAAACCTGGCATGCCAAGTGCCATGGAACTATTCTCTAGTTGTTTCAGACAGTCAATAAACATTTATTAAGTACATACTATGTGCCAAGCACTGTACGAAGTGCTGAGGATACAAAAGAGAAAGCGAAAGACAATCCCTGCCCTCAAGGAGCTTATAATTAAGTGAAGACAATACACAAAAGGAAGCTGAAAAGTGGGAGAAGGGAGAAGTTGAAGGAGGGTGTATAATAGAATCCAGTCCAAATTGTGCAGCTGGTCAGAAGTGAAGAGAAGGTTGGCCTGGAATCCTTCCTAGGAGGGGACTTTGCTCCACCTCCAAGTCTTCCAGTCATGGGTTAGATGATATTGAGAGCATTGATGAAGCGTGAGTACCAAGGCTGATGTAATCTCAAAGGATGATGAGGTTTCCTAAGGTCATGATGGAGTCCAGTCAAGAAAAGTTTCATGGATGGAATTCAAGCTATTAGAACTTCAAGCAATTGTATGCTGTGCTCTTCTTCTCTAATAATGTCTATTACATTTACCTAATGCAATTTGGAAGATAAATGAAAGATCACTTGTTTCAGAATGGAGAAACCAGGGTTTGAATCCTGAATTTGAGGCTTATGAGCTGTGTGACTATAGGCAAATCACTTAACATATCTGAGATTTATTTCATATCTATATCTATATATATCTATATTATATATATGTAATACACACACACATATATATATGTAATACACACATATACATATTGTGTATATGTGTTTATATACACAATATGCATACATGCATGTGTATACATACATACCAATATATATGTATGCATGGATATGAATGTATATCAATGTACACACACACACACACATATATATACTGTAGGTATATATGTACATATATACATACCTTTATTAACATTTCTATATAACATGTATCTATACATATAATTACCCCATAGACTATTTTAGGAGGAATAAAAATACCCCAATTTCAGCTATAAAGTGGAGACAATAACATTTATCTCAGAATTATTGTGAGGATGAAATGAACTAACCTTTACAAGGTACTTAACAGTGCCTAGCATATAGTAGGTGATTAATTAATGTTTGTTCCCTCCCTTTCCCCTTCCCCCTTAATGCAGCCCACTATTTATTAGCTTTTGTAGCTGCCAGAGAGTTTGGAGAAAATCAAGGGGAAAGAAAAGATTGGAATTTAATTCTAACTTTATGGAAGAAATTGTGAAAAGACATTTTGTAAGGGACAGCCATGGAATAAAAAAGGAATTTATGGAAAGAAAATGAGTGCATATTATGAGCAAAAAAGGAATAACAGATCACTATTACCTTAAAGGTTAGCAAAATTTCATTTATTTGTACTATAATAGTCTACTTGACTATAATCAAGTGCTATTTCTCAGTCTTGGGCCAGAATACTAAAATCTGACATTTGATATCTCTCAATAGGTTGATTCATGCCCTGTGATTTTTCATTTTTCAATGAAAACGCCTCCAAAAGCAGATTTTTTCCAAGAATCAATGATGGGATTCTGTCTTTCCAATTCAACTGATTGAGTCCATAGACTTGCAAGGCTGTTCCTAGGCAAAATTATAATGATTATTTTATTCATCTCTTCCTACTCCTTGTTTACTTTATTTTCTGTATGCTTATCTACTCAGTGATTTTACATTTTCCCCTGACTACCAAGTTCTATCTAGCAATGCCTTGTGCCTCAGTTCTTTCTTTTAAAAATATTTTAAATGAAAAAAAATTACTGATCTTTTATTTTTAAAACATTTTCATTCTTGAATGTATCCTTCCCAACTTCCATGTTCAGCAACAGATACTATATAAACACTCATGCAAAAGTGCACATGTGTATGTATGAGAGAGAGAAATTCATTCTGAGTCAGTTCATGTAAATCTTCCCATGTTTCTCTGAATTCTTTTCTAGTTCATCAACTCTTCTCAGATCCAAATAGATATAACCCCAAAGCCCCTAGAATAGCCACTTACCCCAACCTACCAGTTTGCTTCCATCCCAGCCCCCAAACCCAGCTCCCAGCCATCATTCAGGGAAGCAACTCTTTTAAAGGCGAAGGTGTGATCTGGAAACTGTCTTCTCAGCAATCATAGACACTAGAGACTTGAATAAGAAAGTTTTCATCACCAAAGTTCTTGGCACTGTCAAATGGTTCAATATCAGAAACAAATATAGTTTTAACTAAGGAAATGACATTAGGGAAAAGTTACTGTCATATGCTCTGCACAGCTGGACTTTCCTATCTGACTCAAAGATAAACCCTCCTATTTGTATGGTCTTCCTCCAATTAGAATGTTAGATGTTTGATATTTGGGAATGCCTCAATTTTCTATTTGTATTCCCATTATTTATCACTCTTCTTTGCACATAATAAATTCCTAATAAATACTTTTTTCATTCATTTACTTTTTTATGGTCAATGAGCTTGACTTCAATTCCCGAAAATCTAAATGTATTATTAAAGGGATAATTGACAAATTATGCACAACTCCCAGCACACAATAGGTACTTAATTAATGAGGTTTTTTTGACTAATTGATATAGGAAAGGAGAGCATGGCTTCATCATGAAGATATAATTACAGATTAACTTTACTTCCTTTTTTTGCCTTCTCTACTGACACTGCTGTCACCTTGGTGCAAGCCCTATCACCTCATGCCTGGTCTATTTTAATAGGTTTCCAATTGGTTTTCTAGCTCAAGTCTTTCTCCAACTTCAGCCAATCCTCCACTAAGCTATCAAAGTGATCTTCCTAAAGCAGAGTTTTGACCATGTCACAACCCATAACCCAATTCAAGAAATGTTGGTGGTTTCATTAGCTCCAGGACAAAATGTTTGTCTTGGCTTTTTTATACCCTATCCATTTTCTATCTTTCCAGTCTTCTTACACCTTCTCACCTCCAAGTACTCTACAATTCAAGGATATGGGTCTCCTTGATACTTGTATTGTTAATGTATTGTTAATGCAAAGGGAAGATCTGTCCCACCCATTAATAGGCCCAAGAAACCTGCTTGAGGCATATGGAAGCCTGAGTCACAGGAGCCTGTGGTGGAAGGAGCTTGGTGAATAGGCGGAGCAGGAATAGGTGGAGTAGGAAGAGTAGAGGAGAACTGAGTGGAAGTGAGACAGAGGAGTCAGAGTTGGGAGAGAGAGAGACACACACAGAGCAGCATCTAGCATGAGTGAGAGAGGGAGTGATTTTCTTTGAGGGTGTTCATTTACAGGAAGGCCCTAACAGAGGGAAGCTTGGGAATGGCGGTACCCCCTGCATTGATAACATTTATAGATTTCTTTGTTGCCATGATGGATTTGGCTTTCTGGTGTTTGAATAAATGTTTGGTTCTGCCTTCAATGAAGAGAGTCTGTTAAATTTTGTGATTCAGAACTATGCCAACATATTCACAGCAGCCACAGCTGCTGTGAGTATTGCATTGGTGCTACAATACTCAGAACAAAACATCCCATCTCTTGACTTTGCATTTTCACTGGCTGCCCCCCCTCCATTTCTGAAATTCTCTCTCTTATCATCTCTGCCTTCTGGTTTCCTTCAAATCTCACCTTCTGTAAGAAGCCTTCCCAAGTCTCCTATAATGAGAGTGCCTTCCCTATAAGATTATATTTAATTTATCCTTTATATGTGTTATTGGTACATAATCGTTTGCATGTTTTTCCTCCAACAGATTTTGAGATCCTTGAGGGCCTGGACTGTTTTTTTTTCCTTTCTTTGTAACTCCAGTGCTTAGCACAGTGCCTGGCACATTTATTTACTTAATAAATGCTTGTTGAATTGCTTAATTTTTAAAAAAATGTAATTAATAGACTGAGAGCTAAGCAGAATTTTTATATATGTATGCATATATATATCTGTGTACACGTATATATACATACACACACACACACACACACATATATATATATATACACACACACACACACACACACACACACATCAAAATTTTAATCATATATGTGACAAAGTTTATTTTGCTATTATTGTGGGGAATGGAGATATATGGGCTACAAGATAGTACAGATATATGTTTTCAGAACTATTTATATGGCCGTACCAAAAATTATGTCACTAATGGTTCAGTGTCAGCTTAGGAGGAGTTTCCTGGTGGAGTAGGCCAGGCCCTGTGTTGTGTAACATTTTTATCCATCATTTGAACAAAGATATAGGAGGTATATGCATCAAATTTTCCAATGCTACTAAGCTGTGAAATATAATTAATGCACTGGACGTTATAGAACCAATGTTCAAAAAATTTGTTACAGGCTAGAACTTTGGACATAATCTAAAAAGAGAAAAGGTAATGGAGAGATATGAAAATTTATCTTAGGTTAGAAACATAATCAACTTCTTAGCTTGTTAAAGGGCAGGAGCTGTTTCAATTTTTTCTTCATATCCCTAGCCCCTGGAAAGGTGAATGGGACATTAGGTATTTGACAAATACTCGTAGCATCAAATGGGATCAAATGAGTTAATCTATGTAAAGTGCTTAGCATAATGTCTGTCACTTAGCAGGTACTTAATAAATGCTTATTCCATTTATTTCCTTAATTCTTTAATCAATATAAAAGGCACAACTCAACCACTGTTCATTCAAAAAGAATAAGTGATGTTTTTTGAATTCTAAACTCAATCTAAGGCAACACTAATGTAATACAGTTATCCCTTCCACATCATGACTTTTCCCATCATGGTTTTGATATATTGTGGGTCAGCATAAGACATTAAATGAGAATTTTGGGGCAGTTCTGTGGAAGTTACAGATGACACACGAAGGCCAGCAGATGACACAGAGCCTAAGATCAAATACCTAACCCAAATTTTACAATAAAGTACTGTAAACACCCCATAAAAGGAAAAAGAAAAAAATCAGACTTCTTCTCTGGCAGGAAGGGAGGGCCAAAAATTTTATGTGTGTTTTCCAGATTGTGGGGGTGCCATACCACTAATCCGCATGATGTGGAAGTGATAACTATAGAAGGGTACATTAAGAGAAGCAGGGTAACAAGGGATTGGAAAAGTCTGTATTAGCAAGGCAATAATCACAATATAGATGTTGATTGTCAAAATGCCTATCTGGTTCTGTGTCACAAAATATAAGAGATTCTCCATATAGAAGAGAGAAGAAGTAAACCATTTATTCAGACATCAGAGAACCAGATCCCAAAACCAATAAGCACAGTCCATCACAGCAGTGAAGAATTCAATACACAGTATCACAGCAGAGAACCACTCCATCCCATAACCTTACAACCCCCTTCTGGGGCCTTGCCACCAACAAACTCACAGCACAGCACAAGTCTTCTCTTTCTCTCACCTCTAACTGCTCTCTCTCTGCATTTCTTGTGACACACTTTCCTTTTCCTATCAACAAGCTTCTCCCACCACATGCAACTCAGGCTTCCTGTGATGTAAGCAGGTCACATGGCCTATTAATGGGTGGGAAAGATCTTCATATCTAAATTGTCATTACAAAGTCCTACTGCATTCTACGCTGATCAGGCAGGGAGTACGATATTCTCTTCTCAGTATCATTTTAGGAACAACAAGACAAACTGGAGGACATCTAGAGGAGAGTAACGAAGATGATGAAGAGTCTTAAGATCATGCCATAAGAGAATTAGTGAAAGGAAGTAGGGATATCAAAACTTCCTCTTTATCCTCAACATAGTAAATGCCTGACATTTGGAAAATGCTTTATAAATAATTGTTTATCTGAATGACTAAGAAGACTCAGGGGAACATGATAGCTGTGTTCAAATATTTGAAGGGTGATCAGATGGAAGTGGGATTAAGCTCATTTTTCCAGGCTCCAAAGCGCAGACAGAGTGACAGTGAGTAGAACTCAGAAAGAAACAAATTTGGCTTTGAAAAAGGGAAAAATTTCCTTGGAAGGAAGAATTAGAGCAAATGGCATGGGCTGGAAGACTTTGAGTAGAAGTTGAATGAACACCTATTGATTACATTGTAGAGAGGGCTCTTATGGCCTCTGAGGTCCCTTCTAATTGAGATTCTGGGATTTGGGACCCATACATGTACATGTAAACAGATAGCAACTTACTATAGGGCCATAAAACAAAGTTGGGCTTTTTTTTTGTTTTGAAGGGACTATTCTAGAAGAGTGTTTTTAAAAGTGTGAAAGAGATATTGGACTAATATGCAGAATAAAGAACATATTTTTAGACATGGCCAATGTGGGAATTTGTTTTACTTTTACTTTATGTGGGTTCTACTTCCTTCCTTCTTCCCTTCCTTCTTTTTTTCTTTCCTTCCTTCCTCTTTCCTTCTTTCTTTGTTTCTTTGTTTCTATCTCTTTCTTTCTTTCCTTCCTTCCTTCCTTCTTTGTCTCTGAGTTGGGAAATAAATGCTTAATAATTTGAAACATACGTATATGTGTGTAATATATATACATATATATGGTGTTCATATATATGAATATGTGTATATATGCATATGTATACATGAATATGTGTGTGTTGTGTGGATATTTAAGTACTATACTTACACACACACATATAGTCTGCATATGCATACATACATACATACTCAATATGTATAATAATCCCAGGAATAATCTCAAGTCTTTAGGTAGAAAGATATTATCTTCTTCTTGCTTTTAATTTAGTGAATCAAAATGGCTAAACTCATGAAGTTATGCCATTCATTGCCATATGCTATAGTTAAAAATGCTATTTCTGAGATTCCTTTAGTGGTGAGTCACTTTATACATGTCAGATGGAGATATTATTCTTATGTAGTACAATGAGTCAGAGTCCTAGAGTCAGAGAACTCGGATTCAAATCTTACCTCTATTGTTTTCCACTTGTTTGAATTTGGTCACATCAGTTCCTTAGATGGTGATGATGATAATAATGATGATGATAAGCCTTTTCACATAGCACCTATTATGTGCCAGGCACTGTGCTAAATATTTTACAAATATTATCTCATTTGATCCTCACAACATACCTGTTATCTAGGTGTTATTATTCTCTCCCTTTTGCAGTTGAGGAAACTGAAGCAAATAGCACTTAAATGAGTTTCCCAAAGTCGCCCAACTAGTAAGTGTCTGAGACCAGATTTGAACTCCGATCTCCCTAACTCCAGGCTCAGTGCTCTACCCACTGTGCCACCTGGATGCTTCAAAACGAAATCATATTAGATGGCTTCTTGGGCCCCTTCCACCTCTAGATATATGATCCTATGATCTGTAACCTCCCAGGTATGGGTATACTCCCTCCATTTGTGCACCTCAAAACCACTTTTGGCCTTTGTAGACAATTTCCTGGGTTGCTGTGGCCAAAAATAATCATCTGTTATTTGGCCTTCTTCTGAAAATCTTTTCCAAGCTAGGGTAGTCCTTAGATAAAAGACTCACAGCACTTGAAGCCTTTCCCTCCTGGCACACATCTGCCCAAGCTGTTCTGAGGGCATAACCTTTTAAAACACAGGTTCATCTCCATTTCATAGTTAGGCAACAGAGTAGGGCATTTATAGAATGATTTGTTGCTCTGTTTAATTGAATTTTTGGTTAAGACTGAGGAACCAGTGTATTAAGTTGTTACTTGTCCAATTTCTTAAAAAATAGACTGAGGAAAATGTTGTCAGAATTTGGAAGATGGAGATATTTGATTAGGGAAATTGCCAGACAAGTACTTAAAAGACCAAGTATGCAATATACATCAAGGCAAAGATTCTGAAAATCACCTTGAATAGGCTAGTAACATTCTTCCAACATTGCAGGGAAATGACCCAGTGTGGAGGTGGGATAACTGCATTGGGGTCCTTTTACTAATAGGAATGGAGTTCTTCAGCTTTAAAGGATGCTTTCATTACATAGCTTGCTTACGGAAACTTGCCCCAGGATATATGCCAATTATTGAAATAAGATGAATATGAAATAGACATATCTAGGACAACTGACAGTTTCCCATCCTCCCATCCAATCTGGACATGAAACTCCCATGGCTTCCCACTCCAATCCCATCCCAATTATGTACTTACTCTCTTGGAGGGAAAGATGCTAAGCAAACATTAGATATCATATTTTTATTTCAATCTATTCATAATATTCCTCTCCCTAAGAGCTTACTAGGCTTCAGAAATGGATGATTTTGAGGAATCAAATGAAAATTCGTGAAGTGTGTATGTATTCTACATACTTGCCCCTGTTTTTCAGAAAGGAGATTTCATGATAGAGTTGAAACATTTCTGGAATGGGAGTCAGAGGATTTGGATTCAAATTTTCACCCTTCCAAATATGATCTATGTGATGTAGGACAGGTTCATTTAATTGTTCTCTGCCTGTTTCCTTATTAGGAAAATGAGGGGTTTAAACTAAATGACTTCCAAGAGTCTGTGACTCTTGTATGAAAGAAATAGAAGAAAAAAAATAAAGATGCTTCTAGTAATAAAATTTGAAGCTTGCTTAGTGTTTTACAATTCACAAAGTAATTCATTATCTCACTGGATCTTAACAATAACACTGTAGGGAGAAACCCTTCCTCCTTCTCCCTTGACAGGAAGAATGCAATATTGGACAGGGCAGTGGATGAAGAGTTAATAAGACCTGGATTCAAATCTCACTTCAGACACACTGGTTGCTTTACCTGGGGCAAGTCTGCTACTCAGTTTCTCCATCTGTAAAGTGAGAATGTTAGGACTTGGTGCCCTTTTATAGCTCTAAATCAATGGTTTTATGAATGGATGACAGGTATTATTATCCTTCTTATTACTCATGACTGTGATACAGAGTTGTCTTTGACCTGGGAAATGCAGAAAAAACTCTATCTGGTCTCAGCACATACCAAACACCATCATTAGGACCCCAACTCAACACTAGGTAAGGTGCCAGACAGCCTCCAGCTGCCAGCACCTGGGGATCCAGCACAAAAAGCCAGTGACCAGGCCCCTGACCTCCAGGACAAGAAGCTTGGGACAGTGCCTCCTGTGCTCCAGCAGGAGAGCTCAACTTTAAAAGCCAAGAAATAGGCAAACAAGATGAGCAAAAAGCAAAAACAAATGCTGAAACAAATCTATAGGGACAGGGAAGATCAAAACACAAACTCAGAAGACAACATTATCAATATACCTACATCTGAAACCTCAAAGGGGATTACGAATTGGTCTCAAGCCCAAAAAGCCTTCTTAGAAGATCTCAAGAAGGATTTAAAAATCAAGTAAGAGAGGCAGAGAAGAAATGAGAGGTATGCAAATTAGAGTTAACAGCTTGGAAAAAGGACAAAAATTGACTGACGAAAACAATTCCTTAAAAAATACAATTGGCCAAATGGAAAAAAAAAAACCACTTAAAAAAACTTGTTAAAAAGTAGACTTGGCCAAATGGAAAAGGAGGTATAAAAAGTCACTGAAAAGAAAAACTCATTAAAAAGCAGAATTGAAGGTCTAAATCACTATTGATTAGAGAAATGCAAATCAAAGCAACTCAGAGATATCATATCACACCTGTCAGATTGGTTACATGACAAAGCAGGAAAATGATAAATGTTGGAGGGGATGTGGGAAAATTGGAACACTAATGCATTATTGGTGGCATTATGAACTGATCCAAACATTCTGGAGAGCAATTTGGAACTCTGCCAAAAGGGCAATAAAAATGTGCATACCCTTTCATCTAGCAATACCACTTTTAGGTCTTTATCTCAAAGAGATCATAAAAATGAGGAAAGGAAATTGAGGAGATGCCTATCAGTTGTGAAATGGCTGAACAAGTTGTGGTATATGAATGTATTAGAATACTCTTATGCTATAAGAAATGATGAGCAGGAAGACTTCAGAAAAAACCTGGGAAGACTTATATGAACTGATGCTTAGTGAAGTGAGCAGAACCAGGACAGCACTGTACACAGTAACAGCCACATTGTGTAATGACTAATTTTCATAGACTTATCTCTTCTTAGCAATGCAAGGATCTAAGACAACTCCAAAAGATTCATGATCAAAAATACTATCCACATCCAGAAAAAGAACTATGAAGTCTGAATGCAGATCAAAGCACATTCTCCCATTGGTTCTAATTTTTCTTTACAATACAACTAATGTTAAAATAGGTTTAATATGAATGTATATGTAGAGCCTATATGAAAGAAGTGGTATTTCTGGGTCAAAGGGAATAGGTAGTTTAATAACTTTTGCAGCATAATTCCAGATCACTCTGCAAAATGTTTGGATCAGTTCACAATCCCACCAACAATGACTTAGTGTCCCAATTTTCCCACATCCTCTCCAATATTTTTCATTTTCCCCTTCAATTGTTTGAGCCTTTCTGGTAGGCATAAAATGATATCTCAAGTGAAGGGGGAAAATTTAGAATTCAAAATCTTATAAAAGTGAATATTGAAAATTCAAATACATTAATTATTTTTTTAAAAGATTGGGCTTTGAACTCAGAAAGTCCCAGGCTCAATTCCTGTCTCTGATATATATTAGACAAACCTCAGTGCCCCATGCAACTCTTGAATTGCTCAACAGGTATTGATCTTTGTTGATAGAGACAATTCTTCATGCAATTTTCATACGCCAATGAAATCACAGCTCTGGTACAAAAAATACAGTTAAGGAAACTGGAGAGATCAGTCACTTGCCCAAGTGGTGGAGCCAGGATTTGAACATCTGCAAAAAGAGATAGTTGTATTACCACCATTCTGTCTACAACCAGCAAATCTGAGCAGTACTATGGGATAGGTAAGAACCACCAATATTCCAAGATCCTCCAGAAAATATCGATCATGTGCTTTAGTGACCCTTTTAAGGTATCTAAGCCTGCAACAATTCACTCCTCTCTCACAGTGGTGAAAATCCCACAGTCAGGTTTGGTGTCACCACCACAATAAACTCCATCTCTAGACTTCATCTTTGATGGAAGGTCCAAAACCTTTGCTCACTCCTGAGTGGGGCTAATCTTCACCTAACATTAAAAGTTTCTAAGCTATAAACCTTATAACTTAAAGAGGAAAAAAAAAACCTTAAAAGGGGAGAGTGGGTATTCAGGATGGCGCCCACATGCAGACAGGGATTTTACCAGTGGAGGGGAATAGGTTGGTAACTGGAAAAGGATTTCTGACTTCTGTAATAAACATAGATGGTTTAGCTATCACTAGTTAGTGAGAATAATTGTTAAAATAAAAAAAGCTACTAGATGTCCCATAGAGGTGAGCTCTTCCCCATCACTTTGTGTGCACAAAAAAGCACATGTGAACACACATACACACACATCTGTCAGCACTTTCCTGCCTCATCTCCTGTTCAAAACTTCTTAGTTATATATATGGGAAGAAATCAAAGTGGTTGAGGTTGAAAATTTAGAACTAGTTTATAGGAGCTCTTTTTTAAAATAGAAGCAAAGAAGTGGAAACAAAGTAACTTCCCATCAGTTAAAGGACGGCTAAATAAGTAGTTATAGAAAAATTGAATGGAATATTTCTGAGCTGTAAAAAATAACAAATATAAAAAATACATAGAAAATTGGAAGACTTGCATGGACTAATGCAAAGTGAAATTGGCAAAAACAGGAAAAGAATATACACAGTAACTACAAAAATGTAAATAAAAAGAATAGTGATAGTAACAATAACCACCCTGAATTGAACTCTGGGTAATTATTTTAATCAAGTTTATCCTCGAAGAAGAGACAAAATGCTGATCCCTTCTTCGCAGAAGTAGGAGACTATTGGTGCAGGACACTGCATATTCTTTCAGAATCAATTACTGTGCTGGTTTGTTGGTTGTTTTTCATAAACTGATCTCTGTCTCTCTCTGTCTCTGTCTCTCCCTCTCTGTCTCTCTCTGTCTCTGTCTGGCTGTCCCTCTACCCCTCCCTCACTCCTTTCTGTCTTTCTGTCTCTGTTTCTCTCTCTCTCTCTCTCTCTCTCTCTCTCTCTCTGTTTCTCTCTCTCTCTCTGTCTTTCTCTCAAACTCTCTTTGTCTGTCTCTCATATTTTTGCTAGGACATAACTCTGGTGATGGATGTGGGAACAATATGCTTGGAAATACAGGTGATATGACAGCAAAAGATACATCTATCCATTTATATCTACATATATACATATTTTACATATACATATTTTAAATATATATATTTATATTTAAAATCTAAGATTTAATGAGCTAAAGGAACCATATAATCAGAGAGGTAAAAGGAATTATAATATACATGAAAGAAAAGAGACCAATAGCATGTAAGATATTAAAGATAAGAAAACTGAGGCACACAGAGGTTAAGTGACATGGCCAAGGTCACATAAACAGTAAGCATCTGAGGTAGGAGTTGAACTCTGGAACTCCTGACTCCAAGCCGTGTACTCTATCTATTGCACCCCTTCGCTGTCTTCTTTGATTTTGGGAGTCCCTCAAAGAAGAAAATGCTTTCTCAACGGCCATTCATTGATTACTGCTACCATTTTATAATGTCCCCTGTCATCACATCTCACTACTTTCTTCCTTAATTCTCAGGAAATTTACCCTATCATTTAAACTTGTCTGCAGCACATATTCTTCTCAAAATCATTTCCAAAAATGATCTAAGATATAGTTGCAACATTGTAGAAGTATATGGAACAAGTTAGGAGCAGACCTTCTACAGCCTTACAGAAGAATGTACCCTATGGAGTAATTCTGTGGAGGAAGTGACACATGAGTCTTAGACTGCCCTGGAGTGGGCCCAAAAGACAGAGGAGATACTCTGTGGTTCCTCGGATCTGGGGCAAGAATACTGCTTCATTGAGGAATGACGAATAAAACATTTCTCATTCCACCCTCCTTAGTTCTTCCCCTGTCTCCCCCTCCAAAAAAAGCCAGTCTGATTCTTTCGCAAGCCTAAGAAATTGCTGACCTCAGAAGGAGTGATCATTTATAAAGACTGAAGATGATGTTACTTTTTTTGGTCAATCTCTGTAGTGATGTGGTCTATTTGGCTTGCTGATAGCATCCTTATTTTGGGAAATGACAAGTTTCTTTCAATCCTGCAGATTGAAAGTTGATTTTTTTTGCCTCAAAGAAAATTTTCAACCAGCATGAGAAACTGGCCAAGACAAGTCATATAGAGAATGCCATCAGAAGGATGGTGACATTAAAGAGAGCTAGAAAGGCACCTTGGAAGCCAACTGGCCTAATCCCTTCATTTTACTGATGAGGAAACCGAGGGCCATGGAAATTAAGTGACTTGCTCAAAATCTCATGAGTGTCAGAGACAGGAGTGTAAAACCCTGTCTACTACTAACTCTACTCTTTCCTTTGTCCCATGGTGAACTTTGGTGGAGAAAAGTGGTCAGGTCATGTGTCAGAAAAAGAAATTGCCAAAGGTTATCACTATAGTATAAACAATAGTTGTAGTAATTTTAAACTTTAACATTTATAGCTTAAAATTATACTAGGGCATACCCTGTATAAATATTGTTTGTTGCAGTTGTCATAACTGTTGTTGTTTTCTTAGATTGTAAAAGAGACAACTCAGGCATAACATGGTTAGAGGACCAGCCTTTGAGTCAGAAAGGCCTGGGTTCAAGTTGTGCCTCTGAGACTTACTGTCTGTGGGACCCTGGACAACAACTCTCTAACGCTGGGTTTCCCAAAACTGGCTATATATATGTATAAATACACACACACACATATATATATATATCCTCAACCCTCAGTAGGTACTAGAAATTTGAAAAGGAAGCATATGGAATATTTGTTAAATAGCCATATTATACAATTAAAAATTGGTAATTTGGAAAGCAGAAAGGTGGGCTGGACCTAGAGTCAGAAAGACCTCAGTTTGAATCCTGCTTCTTTCAACCACAGCAAAATGGGGATTATAACTATGCACTGACTTCATAGGATTGTTGTGAGGATTAAATGAGATTAACATATAAGGCATTTTACAATTGTAAAGTGCTACAGACATGACAACTATGATTATTAAATCTATTAATCCCTTTATTTATTTCTGTTCCCAGAACCAGGTTGGTTACAGATGCTGTTCAGGGTTCTAGGGCACACTGAGAGGTTTGTGAGTCTCTCCTCTAAAACAATGGGCTTGAGGCCCCCCTGGCTGAGCTCTCCCCATTACTATGTGTGGCTGACTATCTTACCAATTCCATTTAACCAGTTAATATCAATTAATGTTTTAAAAGGGACATTTGTTTCAAAGTTGTAATAAGAATAAATATGCATACTTCTCTATCTTCTGGCTTCCCTGACTTTCTTCAGATCTCAACTAAAATCCCACCATTGGAACTTCTGGTAGCTAAGATGGTGGAGTAAGCACTAAATTGCAGTAGCACTGCAATATTCGCATCTAAACAATCATAAAATAGTTCCCCAGAACAAATTCTGGAACAGTGGAGCCAGCAGAAAGACAGAGTAGAGCAGTCTTTTAGCCCAGGAAATTTGGAGGATCAGCAAGAAAGGTCCATCTCACTTGAGTAAAAAGGGAACACATTCCACAACAAGCCAGCAGCAAGCCTCACCTCAGCAAACCAGTGGGAGATTCTGAACCCCAGTGTGGTGGAACAAGCAAACACCAACCTCAGGACCACCTGCGTGCCTCAGCATAACCAGAGGAACTGGCAGACTCTAGGTCTGAGAATGACCATGTGCTTCAATGTAACCCTGGATAGGCAGGTGTCCTGCAGCAGCTGGACCTCCATGTGCTTCAGGGTAGCCCTGGAAAATACAGAAATACCCCACCAGGCCTCAGCACATGCCAGATACCACTACTAGGACCCCAGGTTAGCACCAGGTAAGCTGCCAGACCTCTATAGCCTCCAGCAGCCAGCCACCCCCCCACCCCACCCACTAAACATAGCATCAGACATAAGGGTCCCCCATGGGCCTCAGGGCACCATTAGAGCAATACCAAGAAGGCAGCCAAAGCCTACAGCCACTGGCACAAGAAGCCTGAGACAGAGCCCCTTCCACCCAGGAAGCAGAGATCAAATTTAAAAGAAGGGAAAAAGCTCCCCCCACCCCACAAAAAAAGACGAGCAAAAAACCACAAAAGAGAGGATCTGACCATAGAAAGCTATGTGATGATAGGGAAGACTAAGATGTGAACCCAGAAGAGGACAGCACTGTCAAAACATCTATGGGTAAAACCCCAAAGAAAAATGGGAAGTGGTCTCAAGCCCAGAAAGAATTCAAGGAAGAGCTAAAAAAAGAAGAAGTTTAAAAATCATTTAAGAGTGGGCAGAGCCCAGATGATGGCGTGAAAATGGGGACTCACTGGAGCTTTCCTCTGGATCCCTCCAAAGACCTGGAAAAAAGACTCTAAACAAATTCTAGAACTACAGAACTCACAAAATGACAAAGTAAAACAGGTCTCTATCCCAAGATAGCCTGGGGGTCACTAGGAAGGGTCTATCGAACTGGGCTGGGAGTGGAGTACAGCCCAGCATGGACTGTGCCAAGATAGACCAGGCCAGAGCAGACTGGGCAGCAGGCCTCAGGGCCCTGAATCAGAGGGCTGTGGCTGTTACCAGACTTCTCAACTTACAATCACCAAAGACAAGGTAGCAGGTCAGGCGAAAAATGCTGGACCTGGGTGAGAGAAGGGTGAGGTCTGGCCTCAGGCCCAGGGCAGCACAGGAGCTGCAGAGTAGGCAGCAGCAGTAGCAGCAGCTGCAGCAGCAGTGGCAGCACTGGGGGTGGCAGCTGCTTCTGGAGCTCCAGGTCCACAGACGGTGGGGGGAATCAATTGGCTGATCAGAGTGGGAGTGCAGGGGGCTCCTTGCTGGCACTGAGGCAAGATTCTCTTTCTTTGCCCTGCTTGGATCTGGTTGCCGTCCTGGTTGGCAGTCCTTGAGGAAGAAGGAGTGCTGGCATAGTAGAGTTTGTGGTGAAGCCCATGAAGGACCTTTAAGTAAGAGAAGTAGAGGAAAAATTGGGAAGAGAAATGAGAGTGATGCAAGAAAATCATGAAAAAAGAGTCAACAGCTTGCAAAAGGAGACCCCCAAAAATATTGAAGAAAATAACGCCTTAAAAACAGACTAACCCAAATGGCAAAAGAAGTCCAAAAAGCCAATGAGGAGAAGAATGCCTTGAAAGGCAGAATTAGCCAAACAGAAAAGGAGGTCCAAAAGACCACTGAAGAAAATAATGCCTTAGAAATTAAAATGAAGCAAGTGGAAGCTAGTGATTTTATGAGAAGTTAAGAAATTATAAAACAGAAACAAAAGAATGAAAAAATGGATGACGATGTGACATATCTCATTGGAAAAACCACTGACCTGGAGAATAGATCCAGGACAGAGAATTTAAAAGTTATTGGACTACCTGAAAGCCATGATCAAAAGAAGAGCCTAGACATCATCTTTGAAGAAATTATCAAGGAAAACTGTCCTGATATTCTAGAACCTTAGGGTAAAATAGAAATTGAAAGAATCCACCAATAGCCTCTTGAAAAAGATCTCAAAAAGAAAACTCCTAGGAATATTGTAGCCAAAATCCATAGTTCCCAAGTCAAGGAGAAAATATTACAAGCAACCAGAAATAAACAATTTGAGTATTGTGGAAACACAATCAAGATAATACAAGATCTAGCAGCTTCTACATTAAGGGATCAAAGGGATGATATTCTAGAGGTCAAGGGAGGTAGGATTAAAACCAAGAATCATTTACCCAGCAAAACTGAGTGTAATATTTCAGGGCAAAATATGTATTTTCAATGAAATAGAGGACTTCAAGCATTCTCGATGAAACGTCCAGAGCTTTTAGAAAATTTGACTTTCAAAAACAAGAATCAACAGAAGCATTAAAAGGTAAACAAGAAAGAGAAATCATAAGGGACTTAATGAAGTTGAACTGTTTACATTCCTACATGGAAAGATGATATTTGTAACTCATGAGTTATAGAGGGTACAGGGTAAGTTGAATATGAATAGATGATATCTAAAAAAAATTAAATTAAAGGGTAAGAGAGAGATATATTAGGATAAGGAGAAAGGGAGAGATAGAGTGGGTTAAATTATCTCACATAAAAGAGGCAAGAAAAAGCTGTTATAATGGAAGGGAAGATGGGGTAGGTAAAAGGGAATGATTGAACCTTGCTCTCATCAGAATTGGTTTAAGGAGGGAATAACATACACATTCAATTGAGTATCTTACCCTACAGGAATGTAGGGGGAAAGGGGATAAGAAGGCAGGGGATAGTAGAAGGGAGGGCAGATTGGGAGAGGAGGTAGTTAAAAACAAACAGTTTTGAAAAGGGACAGGGTCAAAGGAGAAAATTGAATAAAAGGGGACAGGATAGGATGGAGTGAAATATAGTTAGTCTTTCACAACATGACTTTTATGGAAGTGTTTGCATAATGATACATGTATAACCTGTATTGAATTATTTGCCTTCTCAAGGAGGATGGGTGGGGAGGCAAGAAGGGAGAGAATTTGGAACTCAAAGTTCTAAAAACAAATGTTAAAAAATTGTTTTTACATGTAACTGGGAAATAAGACATACAGGCAATGGTGTATAGAAATCTATCTTGCCCTACAAGAAAGTAAGAGGAAAGGAAATGGGAGGGGAAGTGGGGTGACAAAAGGGAGGTCAGACTGGGGAAAGGGACAATCAGAATACCTTCCATCTTGGGGTGGGGGAGGGTAGAGATGGGGAGAAAATTTGTAACTCAAAATCTTGTGGAAATGAATGCTGAAAACTAAAAATAAATTTAAAAAACCTGACCTAATAAAGATTCCCTCTGCTTTCTGAGGTTCTGTTTCTGGGGGCAAAATCATATAAGAGGGGTAGAAAAAATAGGAAAAGAAATGAGAGTGATGAGAGAGAATTATGAAAAAAAGTCAACAGCTGGACAACTGCTTACACAATAGAGTTGTCCAAATGGAAAAGGAGATACAAAAATCCACTGAATAAAACAACTCCATAAAGAGTACAATTGGCCAAATGGAAAAGAAAATACAAAAGCTATTTGAGGAAAACACCTTAAATGTTAGAATTGAGCAAGTGGAAGCTAATGACTCCATAAGACATCAAGAATCAATCAAATTCAAAAGAATGAAAAAAATGGAAGAAATTGTAAAATACCTCATGGGAAAAACAGCTGACATGGAAAATAAATCCAGGAGAGACAATATCAAAATTATTGGACTACCTGAAAGTCATAATCAAAAAGAGGACTTAAATAGCATCTTTCAAGAAATCATCAAAAAAACTTCCCTGGTGCCCTGGAACCAGAGGGCAAAATAAGCATTGAAAGAGACCACCTATCACCTCAGGAAAGAGATCCCAAAATAAAAAATAAAAAAAAAAAAACAAAGACCATTATAGCCAAATTTCAGAACTATCAGGTCAAGGAAAAAATATGTGTCCACAAAGAATCAGGATTACACAGGACTTGGAAGCTGCAACATTAAAAGATTGGAAGTCGTGGAACATGACATTTTAGAGGGCAAAGGAGCTAGAACTACAACCAAGAATCACTTACCTGGCAAAATTAAGCATAATACATCAAGGGGAAAAACGGTCATTCAATGAAATAGAAAGGATTTCAAGCCTTCGTAAGGAGAAGACCACAGCTAAACCAAAACCAATAAAGACCCAAGAGAAGCATAAAAGGTAAAAAGGGAAAAGAAAACAAGGAATTCAATGGAGCTAAACTGTTTACATCTCAACCAGGAAAGATAATACTTGGCCTACATATATACATACACATATATATGTATACACACATAATATATGTATATACACATATATAATGTTATATGTGTGTGTGCATGTGTGTGTATATGCGTATACCTATATACACAATGTGTATGTATATATGTGTGTGTATCTATAGCTTTATCTTTCCTTGAGTGTCTTTATTTTTTCAACACCTAGTACTATGAATGATCTATAGTAAGCATTTAAAAATCTATTATTGAATGAGTTATTATTATTGTTAGTCACAGGTCTAGACAAAGCTATTTTTATCTGTTCATCATAGACTACTACTCTAGCTACATACATTCAATAAAACCCTAGAACTTTTGAAATAACCCAAGTACAGGAAAGAATGAAAATATGCAGCTATTTCATGCTTTCTCATTGAAGAAAGCTGCAAAGTTCCTGTCCCAGTTTTATTTAAAAACACATAAATTTAGGAATCTAAGGGAATTTTCTACAGGAATGGTTTCTGTAATTTAAAGAGAGAGAGTCATCAGGAAATGCCAATTTACATAAACATTTTTTTTTCCAGAAAATCATTTGGTACAACTTTGATCTTTCATGCTTCTTGTGTAAATCAATTCCTCATTCTGAAAGAACAAAGCCTCAAGATGATGTAGACAGATGTGTTTTCACGCAAGAGCTAACTTAATTGCTAGAGCCTTTGTGGTGGAAAAGTTACAAGTTGGGAAATAACCACTGATCCCAGGCGGCGATTGTCTGCATAAAGCTGAGAAGTGATGAGTAAGAATGGTGAGCGACCTCTGAAATAAAAAAGGCTGGAATAAATAGAACCAACTGCGGAATCTCTAAGCTAGTTGGGTGACTGAATAGAGACTGGCCAGAACAGAATGGGCTGAAAGTCATGAGCCAACATTTATAACAACACTTCTTCCTCCCTCCCAACTCCTCATCCCTCATGCTCCTACTCCCCCCAAAAACCAGAACTATCTGGGCAGAAGCCTCTCTGAATCTACGAGATGATGAGATTTGTAAGGTAGACATGTTATCACATCCTTGTAAACTCACAGTGTTTAGAAACTAGGTCTTGGCAAGTCTCAAAAGAGCACATATGGATTTTGCACACTGGGCCAAGCTAGGATTTTTCTAAAACTATTTTCTTCAACCTTCAAGGTCACTCAAATGCATATTTCCTCTGGCCTTCTTCAGCTTCTGCTGATCTGTATCTATAACAGCTTCCCAACAACCCAGTGAAGTCAGCTGCTGATCATAGGGTCATAGCTACCAGTGAGCTGAGTCACAAAAGAAAAGGCAGAACAGAAAAGGAAAGGCAGAACAGGTAGAAACATATTATGTGAAAGAGCTGAGAGCAAGGACAATGACAATAACCGACACCGATATAAAAACTTTAAGGTTTGGAAAACACTTTGAATATATTATTTCATTTGATCTTCATATCTCTGTGAGGTAGATGCAATTATTGTTGTGTCCATTTTACAGAAGAGGAAACCGAGGCTGAGAGAGGTTAAGTGACTTACCCAGGGTCACACAGCTGGTAAGGTCTGAGGCTGAATTTGAGCTCAAGTATTTCTGACTGCAGCTTGAGCATTATTCCACTTTGCCGCCGCCACTGCTGCAGCTGATGATGACTGATGACGATGAAGCAAAAGCTTGAGAATAAGGTAAGGTACATATCATCCCTGTCATGCTATCTTCTCCTGGAGTTATCTTGGATTTACTTTCAATATGTTTAGAGAAGGTGGCCTTATATCAGAATACTTTCATTCAATTACCAAAAAGTAATATTTTATCCACCTGAAGATTAAATATAAGGGAACAGTAGGAAGATAGCAACTCGACTCCAAACCACTTTTCTCTGAACTCTACCGAAAAGAGATGAGCAATCATCATAATAAATCAAATCTCAAAAGCTGGAAATAATTTTTAAAACCCGTGTTCATGAACTGGGATTGTTTTGTGAAACTTGATATCATAAAATGTAAAAATCATTAAATAAAAAGTTTATTGCCTCAGCCCCCTTTTCTTGTGTCAGTACTTGAATCCCAATGAGAAGCATGACTCCTTCCTACTGCTTTCTCCTTAACATTTTTAATGCCACATGAGTATTTCTGGAGCCCTATTAAGAAAAATAACCTGCTTCTGACCCTGATGTCAAATACACTTTAAATCCTAGGCAATTTTAAAGAAAGGGGGCCATGTCCTCCTTCTGTCTGATGTGTAAGGATTCAAGTCAAGGTCAGGTTGTCCTCTAACAGCACTTCATAGTGATGATCAAAGCAGATATGACTGAACACAGACAGAAGTTTACAAAGTGGATTTTCTCTTTCCTCCATTAGGCAGGGCCTAGGCAAAATTATGAACTTTATTTCCGAGGCCTAAAGCCCCATTCCTTTTAAGGCCCTTCACCATGCCTTTTTGTCAAACCCCTTTTACCTAATCTTTTTGTATAGTAACCACTATCAAAATCTTCTCTTGGGATAGGAGCTGATGTATTACTCATGTCCTTGAAACTTACTCCTTTCACCAGTACATATCACAATCCATCCCTGCCTCCTCATCTTGTGTGCCTTTTTTCCACCTTCTGTCACAAATCCTCCAAAGGCCCAGTGTGCTGGGGTCTTCCCTTTATAGTTTCTTATACTTTTACATAATGGCCTACAAATTTTCTTTTCCAGTCACATATGTCTTTGATTGAAGGCTATGTGTGTCTTCTTATGCATAATTTTTTTATTAACATTATTATCTCCTTATACCAAATATGAGAAATGATTATTAATAACTAATATCTTGGGGGAGATTCAAAGCTCCCCTCCTCTTCTTCCAAAATCATGAGTTCAGTTTTCTTGTAGGACATTAGTATTAATGAGATTGCACTAACTCTTCTCAGTCTTGGTCAGAATTGACTCAAGCTTACTAGGAATTTAATCTAAGGTGGAGAAGCCCATTGTGTTCTTCTGAGGCCTGGGTGGAGTATATATTCTTTGAATTGATAGCCTAAAACTATGGGTGGTCTGGTATGGAGACACCTTCCCTATCCAAGAGATACTTAGCCTTTCATTTTAATATAGTCCTCCTCCAAACAGGCTAACCAATTAGATTTCATTGTTGTTTGATGGACCACCTACTGTTTTGAAGGTTACATAAACTGGGAGTCCCCCTGCTGTGATTGTCTTTGATCTAAGAGAGATAGCCAAATGACCATCCTTTTATTAATAACCTGTATATGTTATTAATAAACTGATAATTACCCAGAAATCGTATGTCTCAAACTTTTGTAAATGTCACACTACCTTGTACATCTCCTTTGTCTTTTGCATGACCCACAACTTCAATTTTTCAGACTGTGGTATTCCATGACTCATAGCCATAAAGCTTTTTTCAAGGTCTTCGTTTCAGGGATGTAAGTTTGGGGTCATTAAAAGTACTGTTTCCCAAAGATCATTCACCTCCCTGATTTTCCATTGTTTTCTGGGCTGACTTCCCTGTCTTTTTGTAGTGTTTCACACACACATACACATACATGCACACATGCTTACACACTCATGGACCAATTCTATAAGTTGTCCATTCGACTGCATATTATAGTACATATATATTGGGGGTTTTATGTGTAAATGATAAATAATAGCTTAAATAATGACTCTTTAAGTATTTACATTTTGCCAGAGACCAAAACCAAAGGAACAAAAGTCTGGAAGCAGAACTTGAAGCAGCAACTGCCAGGTTGGGAAGTCTTTTAGTAGGGAATGGGCCATTCCAAGTACCCATAGTTGTTCACTTATTCTATCTACGCATAAGGCCAGATTTTCTGACGATATATTTTAGTAAATAAGAATGACTTATTTTTTATCTAGCAAGTACAATTAAGTCATTTCAATATGTATAAAGAATAAATACAGAGTATGGAAGGAGGTACTATTCTAGGTGAATTAAGAAAGGTCACCTCATATAGAAGGTGGCATTTAAACTGAGCCTTGAAAGGAGCTAGAAATTCTAAGAGGTAGAAGCGAGGAGGAAGAGCATTCTAGGTATGCAAGACTGCCTACGGAAAGGCACAGAATTAGATAATTGAAGGTATTGTAGAGTCAAGAGAAAGAAAGTAGTCCAATCAAGCTGGATCACAGAGTACATAAGGGAAAGTAAGGGGAAATCAGTTAGGAAAGATGGCATGAAGTCATAAAGAGCTCTAAATGCCACCTTCCCCACCCCAAGTTTCTATTTAATCCAAGATGCAACAGGGAATCAGTTACAGTTCTTGAGCAGAGGAATGCCATAGTTATAACTATGCTCTAGAAACATCAGTTAGGCAGCTTTTCGGAAGATGAATTGGAGAAGGGGGAGACTGTGAGCAAGTAGACCAATTAAAAGTCTACTAAAATACTCTAGACAAGAGGTGATGAGGGCTTGAACTAAGTTAGTGGCTGTGTAAGAAAAGGAGACATGAAATGTTGTAGAGATAGAAATGACAAAACTTAGTGACAATTGGATATGGAGGAGATATTAGAGAATTGAGAGTTGAAGGTGACTTTGAAGTTAGAGAAGGGTATGGCTAGAGCTGGCATTGATAAATGTGAGCAAAAAAAAGGAAGCAGAGATACCCTTAACTTCCAAGTGAGAAAATAGAATTATAGCCCTATTGACTTGTGAAAACCCTTTTCAAAGCCCCATTTTATAATTGTTAATTATTTAAAATATCATTTACATAAGTATGAAAATCAATGGATTAAGAAAAAAAAACATCGAAAAAGGCAGGTGGCAGGAGGTGTAAAACACAAGAGACAGAGGACGCTCCTGGAAGAGTCTAGAAAGATTGTGACGGAGGGTATAAAGGTAGAGGGTTTGGCCTTCACAAGAGTGTTCTCCTTTTCCTCAGAGACAGGTGAAGTAGGAAAGACTAAAGATGTGGAAGGTTTTTGAAGTCGGAGAGAGGAAGAAGAAACAACTTATAATGGATTCCTTCAGTAATGGAGAAGGCAAGATCATCTATCAAGAGATATAAGAAAAAGGTTGTCATTGGGGGTTTAATGGGATAAGAAAAGGTTTGGAATAGTCTGTGCAGTGTGATAGAGAGTCAAACAGGGAAGAAAAAAAGAACTATTTTGTAGGAATGAAGACTCACTTGACACTCTATAGCATAAGTTTACTGTTGCTTACAAGGCTCTCTCTAACAGTGCTCAATAGAACTCAAAAAGGAACAGACAAGGTGGGTGGTGGGGCTGCTTACCATATGATTTAGCATTTCTAGTTTGAGGGAACCAGGGTTGGAGGACAATGTATTGAATTGGCCAACAATGGAGTTAAGAGTGGAAAGTGAGGCCAAAGCCCATGAGATGGGACTGGGAAAACAGGGAGGGAGGGATTAGAAGCTGAGGTGAAGACAAAGTATGTATTTATAGTAGGTAATGTATGTAAAGAGAGGGACAGAAAGGATGTTATGATCAGAAAGAAGGATTTCAAGTACGTGGAATTATTATGGGTGATGGTAAGATCTAAGGTAGGTCTGTCCCTGAATGAGACTGTGGTAGAGTGAAATTGTAACAACTGATCAATCAAGAATTACGCATTAAGTGTCTCCTCTGGGCCAGGCCCTGTACCAGAACCTGGGGATCTAAGCATGAAGAATGAAATGATCCCTACTTACAATTAGCATACATTCTAAGAGGGGAGATAAGAAGTACATACAAAAATACATACAGCATAAAAATAAAGTTAGCATACACAAATATATACAAAATAGTTTGGGTGGGAGAGTACAACAAATTGAGGGTATCAAGAAAAGCCTCATGTAGAAAATGGTGCTTGAGCTGTACCCTATATTCAGTTTGAAGCATTCAATAGACAAATGGTAAAGCCTGACTGAGGCTCAGAGAAGAAATTATGACTAGATGTATAGATAGGGGAGTCCTCTGCAGAGAGATTATAGTTAAACTCAAGGGATCTGATGAGATTACCAAGTGAGTGTGTACACTGAAGGAGCAGAGAAAAAGACATAGGACAGAACCTTGGGGAATGCCCATAGTTGGGGTGTATGATGTGGAAGAGGAACCAGCAAAAGAAACTCTAGTAACAGGGCTATGCTGTGCATGGCTAAAGATAGACGCACCCAAGGAAGATATGGTAGGAATCTGTCTCTGGGAGAGGATATTCATTATTCCTCACCCATGTGTGGGAGCAATCTCTTCCTATTAGCTGCAGAGCTGGAACAAGATATATCTTTAAAACCACAGTCTGGAACAATCCCTGTCTCTATGTCTCTGTTTTCAGTCTCTGGTTCTCTCTCCCCTTCTGTCTCTCTGTCTTTCTCTCTGTCTCTGTCTCTCTCTGTCTCTCTCTCTGTCTCTCTCTCTCTCTCTCTCTCTCCCTCCCTCCCTCCCTCCCCTCTCTCTCTTTCTCTCTCATCTATCTCTGTTTCTGTCTCTGTCTCTCTCTCTGTTTCTGTCTCTCCCCATCTTTGTCTCTCTCTTTCTTGCTCTCCCCACCTCCACAGCCTCTGGGGGTAAATGTTCTGTTCATCCAAAACTTAAGCTCCATGCACTGAGCTGAGAGGGAGGGGGAAGGTTCCTATTTCTTCTCCTCCCCCTTTTAGTTCCTCTGGGCCCCAAGAACTTGGGGTTTTGGTCTGTTTCATTTGTCCTTTTCAGTTTTAGGTACAAGTGGTAGAGTATCCAGATCCAAGAGCTTGAGCCATGGATTCCAGGCTATATGTTGCTGCTAGGCCAGCAGGAAAACCCTGAGAAACCAGTAAACTGGGATTTGAGCCTGTGGTGGGGAGCTGGAGGTGGGGTGGCACTCTGGATTTGGATTTTGGTGAAACCACACTACCTAGGAATGAAGTTAAATTGTAAACCTAATCTACCTTCCCTCTCCAGAGAATGAAGTGGTATAATGTAGGGGGGGTGGGCAGTGGGGAGGGATTATGCCCCCCCCCAGATATCAGTGTAGAAGACAGATAGATAGATAGAGATATATAGATATTCTTTTTTTTGAGGGGGGAGGGCCAGGCAATTGGGGCTAAATGACTTGCTCAAGGTCACACAGCTAGTAAGTGTCAAGTATCTGAGGCTGGATTTGAACTCAGGTCCTCCTGACTTCACAGTTGGTGCTCTATTCACTGTGCCACCCAGCTGCCCTGATATATAGGTTTTTTTTTTTACCATATCTAAGAAATATATATTCCTTTGTAAAAGTAATCCAACTGCTAAGTGGTTAAATGGAACTACGGTGCAGAGAATTTCTGAAATGGGGTGATTACAATTATACAATTGGTGCTAGCTTGAGCCAATGGTTGTGCCAGGGTGATGGGATCTGGAAAAGACCATGTCTTTAAATGCAACCCAGTCCCTGAATTTTCCCATATATTTCAGTAGTCCAGATAACTGGCATTTTGCCCAAGGCACCTGGCCCACCCCAGGCAATCTAGATCACTTAATTAACTTATTGACATTTCTTTAGCTGTCATTCTTGACCCATCCCAGACTACTAGCATCTACTGACCACTCCTTAATCGCATCCAGATCCTTCCATTGCCCTTATTGTATGTAAGCATCAGTCTCACCCCCGTTAAGTTGTAGATTCCCTAAGAATTCTGCCTACTTCTATAGGTGTTACAATAGACCTTCCTACCTTGACTGAAGGAGGTCTTGACTGTGAATTCTTTCCAGGCAGACTTCTCCTATACCCTTACATTTTGGGGTTCCCAGCACCCCAAACTACATCAGTAGAGAGACTAGAAAACCCCCAATCCTCTTAAGGATATTCAGAATCTTGGAGAAAGGGTGAAATGTAATATAACTGATTCATAGTCAGCAGGGGTCTAGTTGGTCGCTGAACTGGAAGGGACAGACAGAGAGAAGTATCAGGAGAGAGTAGTATCATAAAAACTCAGAGATGAAAGAGTATCCAAAAGAAGAGATGATCAACGGGGTCAACTGCAAATACATCAAGAAGAATTAAGACTGGGGGAAGAAAACACGATCAGATTGACAATTCAGAGATCACTGTTAACTTTGGAGAAACTTTGGAGAGAACAATTTCAGTTGAGTAATAAGGTCAGAAACTAGATTGTCAAAGAAAAGAGAGACAGAGAAGAAAGACAGATAGAGAAAGGAAAGGCAGTAGGTATAGATATTTTTTAAAGTTTGTCTGTATATACATTTCATGTGTTTCATATATTAAGGAAGCTTAGGAAGCTGATTAATTCAGAGGCCAGAGACAAGAATGTTTGAGGGAACATCAAAATATATGCAGAAGGACAGAGTTTGAGTTTGAGATAAAAACCAGAAGCCAGGTACTGGACTTCTTGAGAAAGAAGGGGAAATGATTAGGAAGCTGGAGATGACAGCAATTAAGATTTGGACTGGATTATTTAGAGAGATAATGTGAACTTCAAAGAAGAAGAAGATGCTGAGTGATGGCACCAAGGATGTGTTCTGGAAATAACCGTGAGAGGTAAGGAGAATATCATCTCTTCCTCCTGGTCCGGAGTGTTAGGGGGACGTTGAAAAGGAGCAGACTTCTAAGATCATATAAAACACAGTAAGATGGAGGCCTAGACACTTCTCATCTTTATAACCTATCAAACCTTTTCAAAATAAAAATAATGTGCACCAAGAAACTAACGAAGTAACAAACCCATGAACTAACATCAGAGAAGGCTAATCTCTTGTCCCTAACATGCTCATCCAGGATCTTCCACCAACTCTGTGCTATGGCCACAAGAGTGGACCCAGAGGCTGAAGTAGAACTGAACTCTACTCCCGACTGCCCACCTCCACCCTCATGCCACAGGAAAGCAAAAGGTAGAACTTTGCTGTGGCTTGGACCACAGCATATCACTGCTCTTTGCTGCAACAATATTCAGCTAGAAAACACAAGAACAGAAAGAATTAGGGCAGGGCATTGGTATGTGTGGGGATCCACCAGGTAGGAATCAAAAGGGTACTGATAACAATCTGGGGCCAATTCTTTCCCCCAAATAAGTTACTTGTGGAAGAGAATAAGGCTGGTGAAATGTAAATTGCCCAGCATGTGAATTTGTCTCCAGGGAAATATTCATCAAAGGGGAATGAATCAAAGTGAGCAATAAAGAAATATCAGGGAAAAGGGCTGAAGTTACAAATATTTCAGGAGGAAGAAAACTCAATTAAAGACTTTAAGCATAAGCAGAAAAACCAACATGGAAAATATTATTAACAGAAAAGAAGATGTCCTCTAGATCATTTAAATGACTCCAGATACCTATAAATAAACATTACAAGACAAAGAAAAAGTGAATCAACATATGAACAGGATGAGGATTTTGTGGATTCTCAAGTAAGCATGGAGCCACAGTGCAGTATTTCTAAATGGTTTAAGAAGCAAATAAGAACTGTGGAGGCAAAATTTATGGCACACACATCAGAAATAATTAGCAGAATAGAAAAACTTGAAACTATACTGGCAAACCTCACCAAAGAAACAAAAGAGAGAACAAATGGTTAGAAATTGAAATACATGGAAGTGAATGACAATCTGGAAGAAGAGAAACAGAAAGTAATAATATTAAAAGAAACAAGAACTCTATTCAAGCAAAGTATATTTATCATTCAGATAAAATGTATTGAAACAACTTAAGGCTTATAGGTCTACCAGAAGAAAAATAAGTCAAAAAATCTGAACACCAAATGCAAGAAAATTGCCCGGCACTTCTGAACACAGAAAACAAAGTACTACTTGAAAGAATCCATAGTTTGCCTCTATTTAAAACAAGACAAAACAAAACAAAAAACTATGCTGCAAACTAAAAAACACATAGTAGTTAAATTTAATAGTTCCAATGACTAACAACATTGCCTGGAGAAAGATCTTTAATTACAAAGACAAGGAAATTCAAATAATACTGGCCTATTTTGCACCTATCAGAAACTACAAAAGGAAATAGATTAATGGGTTCTAAAGAGCAAGGGAGATCAAGATGCAACCCAAGGTGACATACCCTCCAAACCCAAAACTAACTATTAATGAAAAATGATGGAATTCAACAAAAGAGGCATTTGAAGTATTCCTACAAAGAAAACCAGCCTTGAACAAATTATTTGCTTTGTAAACACCCCAGATAAGAAAATACATGAAAGGTAGACATTTCCAATGAAAAAGGAAGTCATAGGTAATGAAATAAATTACAACAGAAAAACTAAAAAGAGAAATATATTTATGAGGTTAACAACAAAAATAGAAGCAAATAAAAAGAAAAAAAACCATAAAGTTGTCCATTTAAAGGCTTGATTTAACGTCATGTCTGAGGGAAGCTGGGAAAAGCTCAGGCAATTTCCTGGCTTCTCTCTTCCATCTTGTCTTCTCCACTCTAGATATTTCTTTCTAAAAGCATACAAGGAGACAAGGGTGAAAGTCAAAGTCAAAAAGAAGTGATGGTGGCCAAACAGGCTTACAACACTACAGACTAAATGTCACAACACCCTACCTACTAGTGAACCAATGTTGTTTTTTTGTGGATGGGGACTAAATTGAAGAATGGTGGGAGTGGGGAGCAAACAGAGAAAGGGTTAAAAAAAAGATGGGAATATATGATGTACCCTTAACAAATCAAAGATGAGACAGTAAAGGGCAACTAATTTCTGCAACCTTTCAGGAAAAAGAGAGCCTTCAGGAAAGGAGGCAAAGGAAAGAATTAGGCCACATGTCACCATCTAGGTCCTTGGGTGTGGCTTTTTGACTGAGTCCAAGTTTTACAGAACAAATCCTTTTATTAAGAGCATTTATTCTGTGAAGTTTGGATTCAGTCAAAGGGTCATACACGAGGACCTAGAAGGCCACATGCAGGTTACCCACCCTTGATCTTTTCAGTGCCTCCTGGAGACAGTCAGTTTTTCTTAAACATAAGAAGCTGATAAAAAGGAGAAAAGAAGTAGAGGATGAAAGGGAGATTATTAATGACTGAGCATACTCATGCTCAGCCATAGATTAAGAAGTTCAGAACCCTAGGGTTGTCTCTAGACCCCAAGGTAGGAGCGGCCCTTTGCAGACCTAACCCATAAATGTGTATACTGCTTGACAAAGTATTTCAGAGGTGGTGCTATACCTAAAAGGAAGGATAAAGACAATTAAAAATTATGAAGTGGTAAACTAGATAGGACACAAAGCTTAGGGAGAGGTAGTAGGGGAAGAGCGCTTTCACCTTGGGAGAAGTCTCCACTGCCATACTCAGTGAACTTTATGGGGACATACTTAGAATATTTAAGATATCCGTTATGGATAAGACGTTGGAAGGAAAAAAAAGTAATTAGACCTTTCCAAGAACAATTCCTTTACACAGGCCTCCTTCCTATCAGTGAAGTCATAAAGGCTTATAGACAAAGTATTATCAGATTTGCACTCCTTTCTAGAACTTCTTAAGTCCTCAGCGACTAAGAGAATATACCTCATAGGAGTTGAGCATGTCATGACCATTTCTTTCATAATTAACATTTAGGAGTGTTCAGAGAATAGGAACTTTTCTATTTGGAGTTTGAGTTCTTTACCTTTATGATTTTTTTTTCCATCATGGATTCCTTTGGCAATCTATTAAAACCTATGGGCCTCCTCTTAGAATAATATTTTTAAATGCAAAAAATAAAATCTATCAGATTACACATGAAGCCAATTATAATTAAATATTGTTATCTGTATCTGTTTTTTTAAAGCAATTTTAGAGACTTTAACTAGACTTTTCTGTCTAGACTTATTTGTTTATCCTTAGGGGTTAGAAGCTATAAGCAAGTGGGTGAGCAGTTAATTTATATGCTGGAAGAATCTCTATTACTGGGGGAGAGGAAGTCACTAAAAGGATATTACAGAATCACTCCATTTCTTTGCCTGAGCCTTGTGTGTGTGTCTGTGTGTGTCTGTGTAGGTATTTATGGATGTGTTTGTGTATGTGTGGATGTGTTTCTATGCATGTTTGTGTGTGTATATGGATGTGTTTGTGTGTGTGTGTGTGTGTGTGTGTGGATGGATATGTCTGTGTGTGTGTGTGTGTCTGGGTGCCTAGGATAGTGGATGAGTTGCTCTGGTTTAACAGCTCCACCAAGAATTCTGTTTCTTGTCTCCTCCCTCCATTTCCTAACAGGGTAAGTTCCACAGACTTAGCATATCCCTAAAAGAGCATCTGAGCATCTAAGGCATCCTGTGGTCAGAAGGCAGCTTAGTAGGATAAAGAAGGAGTCACTTGGCCAATGCAGTCTTCTTCCAGTTAACCATAAGGGATATGTAATAGCGTCATCTAGAGCCAGGGCTCTAAGAGAACCCTCCCCCTTCACATCTTGAGATGATGACTTTTGTAAAATTCCTTGCATATTAGTATTGCTTGAAAAATATATGCTTTTCCAAACAAATCAAAACCTAGCTTTATTGCAGTTCCTCCTACTGGGCAATATTTCTCTTGGCTTTGCCTAAGAAACAGTTGCCCAAATTAGGATCCTCATTTTGCTGTGAGTCAAACTCAATTACACCAATGCTCCTAGATTTTGACCAGATCGAGAGAATTGAAGTTGGACGCAAAGAGGTGGGGTGTGTGTGGGTGGGGAACAAGGATTCTTCCCCAAGACAGACTGAAACATATGTCCTTCAGCAGTTAATCTACTGACCTGGCTTCCCCCCTGGGGAATTTGGCTTGATATTGAGAGGTCCATTTTCAGTGAGGTGTTTGGGGAGTTGGCCGCCTGAATCTTGATGACTGTGATTGAGTCAGACAATTAAATGGCTGCCCAGTTACTGAAAATGTAAACCATATACACTGTATGTAGGTCACAACATTCCTAGAGTGCGTGTCTAGTATAGTGCCTGAATGCCTGAGCCCAGAGGAGTGGACAAATGAAAACAGCATGCTAAGTCAGCAGATGTGCATGCACACAAGGCCAGCAGCAACCAAAACAGTAAATGTCTAGAATTGTGGAAGGGACCCTGGATGGGACACATTAGCACGTAGATGTATTTACACTAGACAACTGAGTTCACTTATCACAGCACTATCACTGGATAGGGAAGAAAATGGAAAAGTTCAATATAAAATGTTATTTTTAATGAGTCTGTTCCTACCTACGTATACACACACTTGAGAGAACTGGGGTGGGGAGAGAAGGAGAACACCTTTTTTTTTTTAATCTTGCCCTTATACCAAAGTTGTTCTAAGAAATATGAAACATATGCTTCATGATTGGAGTTTTAATATTAGGCTGGTAACTGAGGATAAATCTGCCAGATGTTTTGGTATGGTATTTGATGATTCATTGAATACACGGTAGGTAAGTTTGTCACGCTTTTGTGGAAATCGGTGAAGAAAGAAAAATGTATGTGTTTGTGTGACCTTTAGCCTTCATTAGATAGGAGTACAAGTTCTTCCAGCTGGCTCTCTACCTATGAAGTCAGTTGTTTTTATTAATGATGATGATGATTTGGAGGTGGGGGGAAGAGCTGATCATATAATTACTTGAGTATAGGGAACCCCTAGAAAGGACACTCCCTTTGCTAAGGAAGATTAGCACACCTTTATTAGGAAATGAAGATGAATGAAAATTAATTTATTCATTAATGGTTAATTAATTAATGAAGACCTGAATTAATTAAATAAATCAATTTATAAATTTATAGATTAATTAATAAGTTAATGAAGACTAGTCTTAGTTACCTGGGACATTGAGAGGTTAAGTGACTTGCCCAGGGTCACACAGCCATTATGTGACATAAATGAGACCATCTCAGAGCTTACCTCATTTAAGTCCTCTAAACTGTTTTGCACGGTGATGATAAGCTGTGTTTAATGAGCAAAGTCAGCAAACCCTTTATATAAGTGACCAAACAGATTAAAACCAGAAAGAAACATTTCATTTATAGCCAAATGTTTTAGCAGCACATTTTATGATAGCAAAAACAAATTGAAAACAAAATGAGTGCTCATGGATTAAGAAATGGTTAATAAATGGTATGTATGAAAGTATGTGACACCATCATATGCTCAGATAATCTAAATTTATTTTCATGGTAGACTAGGTTTAATTTAATTACGTTTTGCACTCAACTACAATTGTTATCTCATGTATGGGCATCTTAATCTCAATCTCTTGCCCCTGTACTAAGTACATCTTATCTTAGAGAACCTTATGTTGTAGGAAAGTAAGAGGGAGAGACATCAGGTATAGTTACAGAAAACAAGCATTGATTCAGCAGTTTGGATCATCAGCACTATTACCACATTGGTCCTCAGAGAAATGTAGCACTTCTTTTTTCCAGGGGACATGATTTCCTTTTTTGATGTCCTTTGGAGTAGAGGCTTTGTAGTTCAGAAAGTTCACATGATAAGTGTGAGTTAGCTTTACCAAACTTTTTTGCTATGCTCACAAGAAGAGGAGGAAAACAACAGTTTGCATGCCCACAGTGGGTGGAACATTGGGTTGGGGGAGATCCATACTCCATTCCAAGGATGAGAGCATCTCAGGCATCATAGATTTTTTGAGACAAAGAGCCAGTATGACACCTATGAGAGACTGCCCTGTTATCAATAGGACCAGTAGCATGAGAATTTTTATTAAATTACCTAATAAAGAGTGAGGAATGAAGAGCAGAGAAATAGGGAACTTAACTACTCAACTCAATTATGCCAATCCAGCATGTCAGAAAACAGTGGGGTGTGGGGGAAGGGGTGGGATTGGGGTTGTACCATTCAAACTGATTTTCCCCATTTGATAGTCTTTTTCTTAAGTAAAGGTGCTCTGAGGGAGGGAGTCACCATTTCTTTTCTTTTCTTCTTCTTCTTCTTCTTCTTCTTCTTCTTCTTCTTCTTCTTCTTCTTCTTCTTCTTCTTCTTCTTCTTCTTCTTCTTCTCCTCCTCCTCCTCCTCCTCTTTCTTCTTCTTCATTGTCTGCCTCTTCTTCTTCTTCTTCTCCTTCTCTCTACATATACATGTATACATATACACATACATGCATACATACGTATGTACATATACATACATACATATATGTATGTGTATATATATATATATATATATATATATATATAGAGAGAGAGAGAGAGAGAGAGAGAGAGAGAGAGAGAGAGAGAGAGGTGGGAAGCCAGGTGCACAGTGGAAAGAGTGCTGGATTTGGAGTAAGAAAGAACAGAGTGCAAATTCAACCTCAGACACTAGCTGTGTGACCCTGGGAAAGTCATATAGAGACAGACAGACAGACATAGATAGATATAGAAGTGTCATAAATTTTGAGCTAGAAGAGTCCTCAGAGGCCATATAGTTCAACTCCTTTGCTTTACAGATGAGGAAATTGAAACACAGGCAGAGAGAGGTTAAAGAATTTAATTAAGGTTGAGCATGTACCTGAAATTATAGAGAAACTAAAAACATGTCTAGCTGGTGCCACCCTTAGTGTAATAATGATTTTATATTTCAAGACTGTGCTTTTTGTCTCTATTGTGTCAAAGCATACTCTTAGAGGGGGTCAGTATATGGTGAGAAATATATATGTGTATATACACATAGGTACATGTAAGTACATATACATATCTCTCACCATATATTGGCCCTATATTTAGTAGTTTTCCTGTACATTTGGCCCTATTCCAAAAGTGAAAACAGTGGATGCTGTTTAAGGAGAGTTCAGAAGCTGTGATACAAGCTGGGAATATGCTTCTCTCTAGATGTGCATAGTTTGGGAAGCCTAGATTATGTTTGTTCTGAGTCCTGTGCACTGACAATCAGAATGAAAGCAACAACAAAAAAGCCTCCTGCTAAGAAAAATAAGAGCTCACATTTATACAGTGCTTTAAGGTTTGTGAAGTGCATTTTACAAATAATATGTCATTTTATCCTCACAGCAACCCTGGGAGTTAGGTGCTATTATTTATTTATTATTATTTAGGTGAGGAAACTGAGGCAGGCAAAAAAAATTAAGGCATACAGTCACATAACTAGTAAATGAATAAGGCCAGATTTGAATGTCAGTCCTCCTAACTCTAAGTACAGATGTCTATCTACTGCACCACTAGAGACAGCTAGGCAGAACATTGGGTAGACAGAGACTAGGAAGGAAGACTTAAAATCAGAATGACTTGGATACATGTCCTGCCTCTGCTATACAGTGGCTTTGAACCCAGGGAAAGTCTTTTAACAACTTTGCGTACATATGTGTTTAACAATTTTGTATTTAGTATAGGCAGCTCCCAGATGAGGGGCCACTTTTACTAATGCAGTTTGCACTGTTGCCTAGAGCACAGGGAGGATAAATGACTTGCCAGGGGTTACATAGTCAGTATGCCTCAGACCTTAAACCCTGATAAGCCTGGCTTCAAGACCAGGCAAAGGGTATATATGTATGTATGTGTACAAATATGAATATGTATATGTATATGTGCATATACAATGTTTATATGTGTGTGTGTTTATGCATATAGATCAAATTTTATATTTACTTTTATATATTTACAACTATATGTTTATATTCTTTTAGGATGTAAGCTCCAAGCTCCTTAGGGATTGTTTCATTCTTTGTACCTGTATCTTCAGCACCTAACATAGTTCCTAGCATACAGAAGACAATTAACAAATACTTGTTGACTGATGAATTTGTCAATCTCAATGCCCCAAGCAACACTCTAAGACTGTAGGGGGCAGAGGTATTGCTAATCTGCATCATTGCACAAAGTTTCCTCTCTAGGTCCTTTGTGATCACAGGTGGAGGGGGTGGGAATGAATGTCCTATGTTAGAAGCTAATTATGTAAAGATGAAAAATAACATTCTCTACCCTCAGAATTTTTGTTGCACAGTCATTTTTTTCAATCGTGTCTGACTCTCCGTGACCCCATTTGGGGCTTTCTTGCACTAGATGACCTCCCTAGTGCCTGTAATTCTACTGCTGTGTTCTAGATATGAATAATAAAAGGTTGAGAATGAAAAGGGGAAAACAATTCATAGAAGAAACCATTTTTTTTCACTCACTTTGAAAGTTCCTCTTATGGCATCTTGCCAAAGGTATCTGATAAAGTTGAAGAGTTTGACATTTCAGCTACTCAGGCTATACTTCCATGCTGAAAGTAAAAAGAAAGCCTTAAGTGAAACTTTTAATTATTTATTTCATGGTTGAGTTCCATATTTCCCAATGTAAATTAGGGAGTTTGGAGCATGCTGAGAACAGTGGTGTGAAGGTTATGCAATAACACATATAGACCTTTTCTTTTTCAAAAATATCTTGCATCATTCAGCAATAGAGTTTTGACTACTTGTGGCTGGAACAATTACCCCAAAGCTTGTTGACTGAAAGAAAATATTTTTCTAGTATGAATGATTGCAGATCTTTTTTTTTCCATTTCACTCTAAGGCGATGAGTAAAAGTCTACTAATGTTCTCACAATTGGTGAAGATTCCAGTTTCTTGACCAAGCCAGGAGGACAATTTGGACTACAGAGATAAAAAGAAATTTTGACAAAGTGTTGATGGTACTATAAACTAGAGAAAAGGGTCATTCAGTCCTCAATTTCTGTTTCTGCAGTTTGTAGTCTATTACTTTTGGAACCCTGGTAGCACTTTCATTCCAATGTTTAAGTAATTTCCCCTAAAAGCAATGTTACTAATGTATGGTTGAGTTATTCAATTTTATTAGTGCAATTCAATTAAACAAATCGTTACTGATTAACAACTCTTCTGAATGAAATAATCGATGCAAAAGCCTTTTTGCAAACCTCAAAGTATTATGTAAATAGCAGCTACTACTATTATTACTGCTGCCGTTATTATTAGTAGTTATTAGTATAGTGACATAGAAGATAGAGAGCTGTCCTTTGAGACAGGAAGACCTAAATTGAAAGCTTGTCCTAGTGACATACTGGCTTTGTGACCACAGACAAATCACTTAACTTTTTGGATCCCTAGAAAATCTTTTAGACTCTAAGTCACAGAAAGAGCAGCCAATCTGAATCATTGGAGGGAATTTCCACACTGAGAGTTTCCCACATCCACAGATTAAAACAAGGTAGTAAAAAGGGGGGAAACTAATTATTACCATGTATAAAGGATTGTGCTAGACACTGAAGGGGAATACCAAGAAGAAACAATCTCTGCCTTCACAGAATTTAGGAGGGGAGAGGAGCCATATGATCTAATACATATTTTGTTAAATCATAGATTATAGATTTAATGCTAGAAAGTATCTTAGAGATCACAGAATCCTAAATGGAAAGGACTCCAGAGGCTAAGTAATGTAATGTTCTTATTTTACCAATGAGCAAACAGACCAAGAGAGCTGAGGTCACTTGCCCAAGGTCACACAGCTAGTATTTGAGGAGGGATTCAAACTCAGGTTTTATTGACTCTAAGCTCAGCATTCAATCCACACTGCCTCACAATGAGATTGAACTGAACAAGGGAATATCATGTGAGAGCACAATATGAAAGAAACAGAATGCTGGCTAGTTCATCAGTGTGAGAGAGCACCTTTACCTGGGAGGATCAAGGAAGACTTTTTGGAAGAGCATTAGTCATGCCTCCCAAATCTGAAATGAAACACTGTGATACTACTTAGTCAAATGAAAAGGTATACAACTATCTTAATGGATGGACAGGGGAAGTGCTTTTTTGTGCTCAAATGATTTAAGAATCCAAAATGCTCCCAGAAGATCAATTTATGACTGCTTCTCAGTGGCAAATATGGCAGAAAGTATTGGCTTTGTTCTGCATTCATTCAATAGTCATTGTTAACATGTGCACTTATCACCTTCTGTGTATACTACTTTATCCAGCCAATGAATGCATATTCATTTACCCTGCCTCTTATGCCTTTGCAATGTTTCCAGGAATTGCTTTACTATCATCCTTTCCTATGAGACAGAGTGGAAATAGCAAGAATCTAAGGATTTCTGTTCACATTCCAGCTCTTCTACTTATTACTTTTGGAACATTGGACAAGTCAGTTAACTTTTTCTTCTCATTTATAAAAGGAGGGGATTGGATTCAATGACCCGTAAGTTCCCTTCAGGCTTTAAAGGTATTATCTTCAGAGATATTTAATACCTTTCTTCCTGTTTTATTCTCTATCCTACCTATTAGATTTTACACTAGCTTTATTATATTATTTTCCCACTCAAATACAAATAATACCTTCCTATTTCCTGTCTTATAAATCTAAATTATTCAGCATATTTTTCAAGACAATGATTCTCTGATCACCAGGTTCTCTTGCTTTTCTATGAATCAAGCATAATGGCAAAATGGAGAGTTTTGTTAGGAGGAACTGCAAATGAATAGGGAATAGATGGGAAAGTGTTGTAGAGAACAATGTTGTTGACAATTAGAACAAAGAAGAAACCTTTTTTAATAAGCCAATCCACAAACATTCATTAAGTTCTTAATATGTGCCAGGCATTCAGCTAATCTCTAGTGATACCAACACAAAAGTAAATCAGTCTCTGTCCTTGAAGAGCTTACAATTTAGCCAGGACTGGAAAATATGAATAAACTGTACTCATGTCACTTAATTCAGCTCAAGCCAGTTTGCTACTAGTGTTAAAAATGCTAGAACTATCAATTTTCAAATACTGCTGCGGACACTCTGGACGTTCAGTGGAATCATAGGTAGGATAGACCCTGCTGGTTTCTCTTTGTATGAATGAAGTATTTTTATCAAAGCACAAGAATTCATACACAAAATAAATGCTCCTTGGGGACTCTAGACCACCATAGTCATGCCACTTTTCTGAGGAATAGAGTCTACTTGATTCCTTCTCTTGAACTCTTCTCACACTCCATTGTTGTTCAGTTGTTTCAGTCATGTACAACTCTTCATGAGTCCATTTAGGGTTTTCTTGGCCAAGGGTACTGGAGTGGTTTGCCATTTCCTTCTCCAGCTCATTTTACAAATGAAGAAACTGAGGCAAACAGGGTTAAGTGACTTACTCAGGATCACACAGCTAGTAAGCATCTGAGGCCAGATTGGAACTCATGAAGATGAGTCTTCCTGACTTCAACCCTGGGTCTTTATCCACTGTGCCACCTAGCTGCCCTATTCTTTATACTCTAGTTGTATGAAATTTTGTCTTAGTGGAATAAGAAGGCAGAGTACTAGTTAAAATACCTGATGGGTTTTATTCCATTGCTTACCTCCACCATGCTACCATTGGGCTTCAGATTCTTCATCCATAAGACGGAGATAATGAAACAGTGCTCTATACTGAAAGAGAAAAGGAAGGAAATAATTTACATCATGATGGTGCTTTAAGTTTATACAATTCCATATAGTTTTAGAAAATGATGATGATGGTAATTGATGATGACAGATGATTACTTATGGCTTTCCACCTACTACCCTATGTTCATTAATAAGGATTTCCTTCTTCAAATCATGTTCCTCTACCTTTCATCTCATGCTACTTTGACCAGAATCTTAAAAGTACAATGTTTTGTGCTCATGAACAATGATTAGACCATTTTCCTTTTTGGACTGCACCTTGAATTTCAATGGTATAGGGAATGCCCAATGAGGAAGCTCCTTCTACCTGAGTAAATCAGCTACTGCTCTGTAACATAGTCTTACAGAGTTGTCATGGCACTGGAAATATAAAGTAAGTTACTCAGAGTCATATAGCCAGCATGTGTGTCAGAGTGGGGACTTGGAATACTTAAGGGGGAGAAACTTTAATTAGAGGGGTTTGGGAACCATCATACTCAGTAATTCTGAATCTCTTTCAGACTCAGAAAACTCACAAATTCTCTTCTCAATAGTAGCCACTGTTCGAAAGTTGAAATCCTTCACCCTCAAGTTTCAACATCAATTTATTTAAAAAAATAGAAAACAACCATAAGTTCAATGGTATATTAAAGATCAACTCAGTTTGGTCCTCAGCAGATGGAAAACCATTGCGAAATAGTTAAACCACACTCGGGGAGTGGTTTGTTTATCATAGTTATTTGCAAGCAATTCATTCAAATTTAGTGAATGAATGGAAACATTCCTAAGGGATGAAAGTCCATTTTTGACCCTTTTAAAATCATGGCAGACAGACACAAATAACCCTTCTTCCACTAGAACAGGATAGATGAGGAGTAAGAAAGCATTTAAATGCAGGGAACTATGGATGATTTTAAGTCTAGATTTACTTATTCATGTATTTTGGCTTATGGTGAATATGAAGATCTCAGATAATGAGGAACAACACTACAGGGAACTCCATAAGGCTCTGACTAGCCAATATAGCAGGTTCTTTTTCCAGTGTCTGAATTCAGTCCAATACACACACAACCCAAGACGACAGAAATAGGAGGACATGGTGGAAGATAACGAACCAGGCAATTAAACAGCAATTCCCTCTATAGTGTGGAAACAACAAAAACACCACTTTAAAATTAATATTTGATTTAATTTGAACTGGAGACAAAATAATTTAGACAAATATTTGTTAAGCTCTGCTACATACAAAATGCTAGTAGAATAAAAATGACACTAAATATTTCACTTTTAACTTTGTTAGCCCCTTACCTTGAGCAGTGCCTGGCACATAGCAGAGACTTAATAAGCCTTTGTTGAATCAAATTGGCAAAACTAAGGCAGTCCTTACCCTCAAGAAGCTTATAGTGTAACAAGGGATACAACGGGAGCATGGTCCAACTAAAAACAAAGTAATTTCATGAGGGAGAGAACACTAACAACATCAGGTGATCTGGAAAAGGTTCACTTAGAAAGGAGCAACTGTCCACCATATGCAGTAACACACAATTCAATGCTGTGGTTCCAACAGAAGAAGCAAGAAACGAAGGGCAAAGGAATATAGAGTAGGAAGTCCATATCAATTAACATAGGATTGTTGATGGACAGCTTTGATAATAATAATCATCTCTATTCCAAAGTTAATTTACATATTTAATGTTGTACTGAACTACCAAAAGGATATTTTACAGAGGTAGATTTTTTTTAAAAAGAGAGAGAAATAGCATTTCCAGACCACAAACTATATCGTAAAGTAGCAATCAGCAATCATCAAAATCATCTGGTATGGGTTTAAAATGGAGTAGCAGATCAGTAGAACAGACTGGGTAACAGAGAATCAGAAACAATGGAACTCAATAGTCCAGTGTCCAATAAGTCCCCAAAGATAAATTACATTGGAAAGGATTCTTTAAGGACTGCTGGAAAAATTGAAAAGTAGTCTTGCAGAAATTAACCTGAGACCAGGGTTTACATCATAATATGAAAAAAATTAAAAATGGGTATATAACATGAATATTAAAGAAAATTCCATAACAACATGAGAAGAGAAATAGGTTATCTGCCTTTCATAGCTGTGAGCAGGATATGGATCCTTAAAGAAATGAGGGACAGAGATAATTGAAAGAGATAAGATAGATAATTATAATGACATGAAATTGAAAAGCTTCAAAAATTGAAATTGATGACTTGGAAAAATCTTGTATCTCTTATAAAGATTTATCTAATGTTACATGCATACATATGTATATAACATATACAATATGTATATACCAACTACCTGAAATATATGACTAAAACATTCTCGTATATATACATACATATGTATACTCAGAGGTGTGAACAAAAAAACTCTCAAAACTATTAACAACCATATGAAAGAATGTTCCAGATTACTACTAAAAAGAGGAAAGCTAATAAAAAAATCCCAAGGTTTTAGTTCACATCTAGCAAACTAGCAACATTGACAAAAGAAAAAAAAAAGTTAATTTTCGAGGGGTTATGGAAAGGCAGACGCTAATGACTTTTTTTTTTCAGAGTAGGAACCATGCCTTTAATAGCTTGTAAATAGAGCTTTAAAATTCAAGAGTGGTAAGATATATATCATTTTATACAACGCATATCATACATTTTATACAACATATATATACACATACATATACATACATGTGTGTGTATGAACCCTGACCTATTAGGATCCATGACTTTTCTAAAGAGCATAAGTTAAATCCCTAATAACCCTAATATGCAACAGTATATTGGACCACAGAATCACACAGGTTTTCTAGCCTTTTGATAAAGAATTCGCTGTAGAATTATATAGCTTTCTGTTGTACTAGGGAAAGATGCCCATATCCACCTTCCAGATATCTTTTCATATCTTTTATTTTCTCTCCTTTCTACTTGTACATTTCCCTATGAAAATGACTGACCAAAATACCCATGCAACCTCTGGACCCAAGCCTTTGCATCAGGTATCACTGGGCAATGACTCCTACTTCTGAGGTCCATGAGAACAGTAGCCACAAAATATGACATACAAAAAACGTGTACCCAGCATGAGACAATGGGACAGAGCAGCACTGATACCTCTTTTGACTCTAGATTAATTGCTCTTCAGCATCTGCTTGACATACCAGCCAGGACACAATGACTTAGATTTCAGGCTTCCCTGGTGGTTCCTCTGGACCACATGGAAGCCTACTTTTCTCTGTGGTTGGTCCCATTAGACTCCCCAGTACAGGTTGGGTTGCTCTGGCAATAATTAGACTATAGTCAGGAGCAGCTTAATCCTGTGCTGGAGGTTAAAAGATAGTCCTGGACAAAGCTCGTCTCTGCTAGGGCAAAAGAATATTAATTTCCCTACAAGGTTAGGAACTACTTATTTAGAATCAACCAAAGGACATCAGGAAAGAAACAACAGATGAATAACAAAAAAACTTAAGGTGCCATCTTTTTGAATTTGCCCGCCCTCTAGTGACCTTAATTCTGTTGACCTAAGTAAACACAGCAAAAGAGCCTAGGCTCTTTCACAGTGTCCACATGTGCACAGCAGTCAATCAGTTAGGACTAGAAGTACAAAGAAAAAGAAGATGGCTTGGTGCAGTCACAGTAAACAACAGCTCAAAGCCACTGATAGGAAAGGCAAGAACAAGTTGATGCAAGTATGTGGACAAAAACTGGTCAGTTTCTAATGCAGAAGTATGCTAATGTGGCATAAATAATCACAGATTTGAATAAAAATAATATATCATTCTGTTTTTTTTTAAACTTTCCCATTTTAAGTTTTATATTCCATTTATCTGAGCAATGAATTAAAATAGGCACTTGTGCATGCCTTCTCAAGTACTAATTTTTTTAAATGACACATATAAACAGAAGAAAGAAAATTAATGTCTATAGCAGAAAATTACGTAAAAATCTTTAAGGGGATGCTTTTTTCAAGTCTTGGATTTGTTTAATCAAATAATTCTTTTCATTGGTGAATGGTTGAAGGTGCTCAGAAACTCAGTTAACTTTGGTTGATTGTTTAGCAGAATCTCCAAGATTGGCTGAGTTTTGTGAGGGCTAGCCACAAATACGTTAAAGACTCGTGTCTTTAATGTCCATAATGCCTCAAACTGAATGTTTGGACTTTAATCTCAGAGAAGATTCATCATTAACTTTGGATTCTCTGGCTTGCTGATGTACTTTTGTAACAATAATGTTGCCAGCAGCTGCTGTGGAGGTGAAAGACTAACAACAAAAGCACACAGGAAGGCAGCTAGCACAAGTTCTTTGATCTGCTTTTCTAAGGAAAATAACTTTAAGGGGTTAACAATCTTATTTTAATTAAACATACATACATCATTTACTTAGTTCCATGGGGAAAGCCAGCACCCTGAACTTCAGAGAGAATGCAAACAGAAATTTCAAGCAGAAATTATATAAACAGAACAAACACAGAGAGAAATCAACAGATGGGCATCTAGCTGTCTGACGAGGGAACTGCATAGTTACCAGAGAGAGAGGCATGTTTTAACAACCCAGCTAGCAGCTTCGGTGGGGGTGTAAGATCCCTCCCCCACAGCCGGCACCCAGGATGCTGCAGGGACGCCAGGAAAGCACAGGTTCTTTTTATCTGCTTAAACATGGAAAGCACGGTGAAGGGGTTGACCAGCTTACTTTAATCCAGCATTCACTTAGCATAGAGACAACAATCATTTAGTTCAGGGGAAAAGGCCAGCATTCAGTTAGCATTCAGTTAGTTCAGGGGAGCATACAGACAAGCATCAAGAGACAGACCAAATACAGATTCATTGACTTACTTCAGGGGAAAAAACCAGCACCCTGAGGTTCAAAACATTCATTTAGTTCGGGGGAAAAACAAACCAGCACCCAGAACCTCAAAACCAAAATACAAACAAATTACAAATATCAACAGACAGACCCAATACAATTCATAGTTACCAACATCTGGGCTCGGCCCGAGAGCAAGGGCTGGCCCAGAGTCACGCTTGCTTGCTGCTGCTTCCCACACCAACCGGAAGAGGAAAGAGAGAGTTCAAGCTGTCCTCTCCCCTCTTATAGAGTTTTTGACATCATTAAGCACCGCATGAATGACCAGGGCCGATTGGTTCTTGACTTGGCCCCTCCCCCTAGTGTAGACCAGATTCTGGAGCTAACACCTCCCCTCAGCCAGCCCCATGACTCATCACACAGGAAGTTGTCTGCTTCCTGGAATGCTCTTTGGGCTTTCTGCCCCGGAAGAGCAAGCCACAGTGTCCAGAGGCTCAATGAGGTAAGCTGAGTCATTCAAAGAAAACAAAGGCCATTCTGGTTACAAGGCACCAACATCTGGGTTTTCAAAGCTGGAGGGGCTCCAGTGTCTCATCTGCCCAAATCACCAACACTCTTCCAATGAGTGTGCCCCCAAAGGCAAAACGCTAGCCTCTGAGTATATATATATATTTATACTTCTTCAGAGTCAAAGGGCATCACAATCATGTGACTCAAACTCATGTGAACCTGGACTTCCCTTGACATAAGCAGGTCATCGAAGACTCCCCATTCAAACAAAGATTCCTTAGTGCTGAGAAGCACTCAGAACCAAAGAAAACAAAAACTACATTCTGCTTGCCATTTCATTTGAATGGCAAGACTCATCAAAGGTACTTGATTACCTCAGTGCTGAGAAGCCATCCAAAACAAAAGACAAAAGGATCCCACTTTACCTGCCCCATTCAAACAAAGGCAGGACTCATCAAAAGCACTTGATGGCCTTTGCATTCCAAAAAAGAACAGCAAAAAATTCCCATCCTAATTACTATAACAACTTTCTCATAATAGCAAAGTTGTGTTGGTCTAGAATCAGTTCACCTAGCAGCTTTAAAAATTGTCTCTTAGTCACATAATTCTTAGACAGAAGCAACTTTTCATAGTCTTCAAAAATAGTGTCATAATTTTGTTCTAAGAATTCTACCACCAACCCTTTGTGTCTTGTTAATAAGTCCTTAAATGTAGCAAAGGCTTCTAAAGCAATGCCAAACACAGACAATTCCACACACTTGAAAAATTCTCTGAACTGACTGGAAAACAGGACAATTTTGGCAATTTGCTCATATCAGATACATTCTCTCAATGTAAGGTAACCTGTGGTACTTCATATACTTTAAGAAGCATAAATAAGATATAAGGATGTGTACTAATTATTCCACGGTAGGACTTTGAGTATCTGTCTTCTCAGTATGTTCTTAAATATCTGGTTTACATCTTTTTTCCCCTTAAAGTCTATCAGCTGTAGGTCAGCTAAGAGGATTACTAGCAGTCTACTAGTATATAGTTTTTCAGCTGAGTCACACCTTCTCTGGGTGGTTTCTTATCATTTGTACCACAAAGAATTTCCTCATTGCTTTCAGTGACTTAGACACTTCTTCTGCAGCCTTGTCTGTCTTTTTCCCCTGCTTTTCCAATATAGCCATGTTGTCTTTTAGAGTTTTCACAATTTCTGCTGAATTTTTGTGTGATTAACTAAACGAAGGCATTTTTTATTCACTCGGTGTTCTTCTTCTAATTATCTTATGGAATGCTGACTTGTAATAGAGCCTTCTGAGCTTGTGTGTTGGCAATCAAAATGAGTTTGAGTGACATGTTTGTGACGTCAGAGGCTTTTAGACCATGTGGGTTTAAGTTGCATTTTTGTGATGATTTTAGGTCACGTGGGTGAGTCGCATGTGTGACTCACATTTGACCCTGAACAAGTTATACAAAAGCAGGGGTTGGCTTTCTTTTTTTTTGGAGCTCTGAGCTGCAGCAGTAGTGACACGTGACTCTGAGCCAGCCATTGTCGAGCTTGCCAGCTGAACTCAGGTGTTGGTAACTACGAATTGTATTTGGTCTGTTTGTAATTTGATTGTATTTGCTCTGAAGTTCAGGGTGCTGGCTTTTTCACCTGAACGAAGTGAATGATATTTGTATGCTGGATTAAAGTAAGATTGTTAACCCCTTAACATTGCTTTCCTTAGTAAAGCCGATCAAAAGGACCTGGGCTTTTGCAGCATTCTGTGTGCTGGTTGTTGTTGGTTTTACACCCCCACAGCAGCTGCTAGCCGAATTGTTGAAACAGCTTGTATTGGTCTAATCAGCCACAATCAGACACACTTACCTTGACCTCAACATAGGGATGTCATTTTGGTCCTCTTCAAGAACAAAGAACAATAACGAACCTGTAAGTCCTAGGGGTCACATAGCTAGTGTGGATGCTGGATTTGAACCTAGGTCTTCTTGACTCAAAATTATGACACTTGATCCACTATGATGTAAAGCTCCTAGAATCTTAAGTCACTCTAACTTGAGCAGACAGCTAAGTAGCATGATGGATAGAGTATTGAACTTTGAGAAAGACCTGAGTTCAAATTCTGCTTCAGACATTTATTAGGTATGTGAGCAAGCCACTGATTCTCTCTCAGTACGAGCTTCCTTATCCAGCCTCAGAGGAATATCTGGGCTTCAGCAATGACTAACAGGCACATGGTGAGGTGCTTAAGACAGCTCCTTAGACGGAGTAGTCTTTATCTTCCACTTAATAGATGTCTCTTTTTGCTGACATGGCATAGAAAAGCAGTTCCACAATTCATCTTTGACTTTGTCTTTTTGAAGATCAACGGAGTGAACTGCGGTCCCATGGCTACAAGGATACCAACTCCACTAATGTATTTTTGCTGGAACTGTGAATTAATATAACTTTTCTAGAAAGCAACTGGGAATTATGCAAATAAAGGTACTAAAAATCTTTTGCTTAGAGAGGCTCCATATAGACTTAAGTATTTATAGCAATGCATTTTGTAGTAGCAAAGAACTGGAAACAAAGAATGCTAATAGATTTGTGGCGTGACTAAAACAAATTTTGTACGTTAATGTAATGGATATTACTATCCTATAAGTAATGATGAATACTATGAATAAAGAGAAGTGTAAGAAGTTATGAATTGAGGCCAAGTGATAGAGAAATGAGGTACACGGTAACTATAGCACTTTAAAGGGGAAAGAACATGTGTAAAACAATTAAAATTGAATCTTTCAAGATTATAAAGAAACTGCTTGGGCTCAAAGAGTTATGAGAAGGTACTTTTGTCTGCACCTCCAGCCTCACTTTTTTAGAGAAGGATTAGGATTTTGCATAGTCCCTGGGCATGGAACTTTACATAGGCTGTCCTAAGAGTCTTAGTGAAATTTTAAATAAAGTTTAAACTTGTTCTAAGACTTTTTGGATACGTTGTATAGCATCAGATTAAAAAAATGCCAATCGTTTTTGCTGAATTTAGTTTTTCTTATTCCTTTTTAAAAAATCTTTTAAAATGGATGTCTCAAATAATATGTATATTGATGTTTAAATCACTTCATTATTCTTATTTTACTTTAGTGTTTCAGGATTTCCAATTCCTTTGTTATGTGTACTGCCTACATGAATGCACATCTCAGCTGCTCTATGGTACTTAAGAGATGCTGACAGAAAGATGATGTGTCATTTTGTCCCATACCTGTTGATGAAACTCGCTGGTCTTAGGTTGGTCATAGGATCAGAACTAGAGTTGGAAAGGACATTCTCTCATTTTCCAAATGAGGAAATAGAGCCCAGGGAGGTTATGAGGCAGTAAAGTAGCAAAGTCAAGATTTAAACCCAGGTTCCCTGACTCCAAATTTAGTTCTCTTTCATACTCAAACAAACTACTTCTTGGTCCTTGGGCAATAGAAATGCCATCTCTCATTAGGCCTTTATTCAGAAACTTTCTAACTCAGAAGGACTTGCCAAGGCTTGCACAGCCTTCTCCTCTTAACTTGAGGTTACCTGAATGCTATGATGTGACAATGAAGGAGTCAGGAGAACATAGCTAACATTACTATTTTCACATAGAGTCACTCCTTATTAATATCCCCGACACCAGGAATCAATCTATGGGACACAGGTTTGGGAAAACTGCTTTACTTCAATCTTTACTTACTTGAGTTGCTGTCTTCTAAGAGGTCTTTATTAAACTTAAATATAAAGGGTAAGATTGTCACTATTCTCAGTAGCCAAGTGATTGAAAGAAAAAAAGAACAAAGGAAAAAGACTTTAGCTACTTACTGTTAGGAAATATAGAGGGAACATGCATGGACACAACAGATTTGACAGACTTTCTCTGCTGAGAAAACTAATCTGGTAGCTTGAATCATTTGGATTTAAATTTTTTAAAAAGAAATGTTTGGTGGTATGCTATGTATAAGAGAAGAGTACCTCTTTCTGGTTTTGTTTTTATAACATCCCACTTTTTAAAAAAAGATATTGTCATGGTGATTAATGAATGTTTGTTTTGTTTGGGGTTTTTTGGAGGGGAGAAGGCAAGGCAATTGGGGTTAAGTGACTTGCCCAAGGTCACATAGCTAGTAAGTGTGTCAAATATCTCAGGCCGGATTTGAACTCCGGTCCTCCTGACTCCAGAGCCGGTGCTCTACTCACTATGCCACCTAGCTGAATGTAATAGGCTATTAAAGAATTGAGAGAAACATGGATTTGTATGAAGCGATACAGAGTGAAACAAGCAGGATCCAAAGAACAATATATACAATATCTTTAACAATTTAAATGAAAAGATGCTGAAAATAAATCTAAACTCTCAGTAATTAAAATACCAAAGATGATCATAGAGAGGAGGTAATGAGAGGTAATAAAAGAGGTACCTTCCTCCTTTTGGGAAAGAAGAGAGTAATTACGAGGTCAGAAGTGGCTAAGATCATGATGTAAAAATGTAAAGGGAAAGCTCTTAAAATTTTAATTTAATAAATGATTCCACTCTTAATGGACCTGAGGTCTGAATAGTTTAAATGTATGTGAAAATGCCAGCAAAGATCATGCACTGGGCATGTACTGTTGATAAGCGTTTGTTCCCAGACTCTCATTTGCATAAGACCTCTAAAGGAATGTGTAATTGCTAGTCTCCTTATAAGGCTAGTGCCCAGGGTTGTATTGGAGCTAGCTCCAACATCTTTGGAACACTGACTGTTTAATGTTCGGTGTCAGAATTTATACCTCAGATAAACACCAAAGACAACAGAGAAGGTTAGTGGGAAAGGTTTCGGGAGTGGAAGGAGTTCGCGGTTCAGTTACCGCTCCAGGGGCAGCGGAAGTGGGGCAGCTACAGAACTACTGCTGCAGTTGTTTCTGGCCCCAGGCCCACCTGGTGAGAGGAATTAAGTGGCGGATCAGAACAGGAGTGCAGAGCCTGCTAAAGATCTAAGTCCAGTCTGAGTTGGGGGTTCTTGGGGAAGGAGAAGTGCTGGTGTGGCAGAGCTGGTGCATCCCCCCAATTGTGGAACATAGAACTCTTTAGTCTACAAGCAGTCATACCCCACTGAAAACTCAAGGGTCAAGTTAGTTGGTGATGTCTTGACTTGTGCACAAATTGGATTTTAGTGAAGCAGAGCTGCATAAAGTTCTTAGCCTCACTCTCTTCTAGTCATCTAAGTCCAGTGGCAAGACAAAAATCAGAACCACTGGTGAAGGCACAGGATACACCTTGGTGTCTTCAATGTCTGAGCAACCTCTAAGAACTCCACAGTACCTGCTTTAGTCACTTTCATAACCACTAGAACAGATTTATTGTTTAGTGGATCAGGCTGTTAAACATTTACCATCAATCCAATGATATTGCCCCTCACTGAAGCAAACAATTATCAACCAAGAAAGGATAGATCTCATCTGTATATAGAACAGCCCCCTCCCCCCAGTAATATAATTTTCTTGTTGTCTACTCTAATCTCATTATGCATTTATCAACATTTTGCATCAAAAACTAATGGCTACATTTTTTTAAGAGAGTGATTGTTAACAGAACAGTAGTAATAAAGATACTGGCAGCTAGGTGATTCAGTGGATAGAGCAACAGGCTTAGAATCAAAAAAATACCTAAATTCAAATCTAGCCTCAGACAATTACTAGTTGTCTAGGCAAAGAAATTAATCTGTTTGCCTCAGTTTCCTCATCTGTAAAATGAGGATAATGACAACACCTACTTCCCAGGATTCTGGTAAGGATCAAATGAAAATAATAATTATAAAGAACTTAGCACAGTGCTTGGCATATAGTCAACAAAATGTTAGCTTTATTACTATCAAGGCGATTTTACAATTCAATTCACTGAATAGGACTGGTATGATTTCCACTAGATGCTTTTAGAGTTGGAGACCGTGTACGTCCCACTCCAGCCCTTTCATTTTATAATGAGAAAACCAAATCCCAGAGAGGTACCTATCAAAGTCGTTAAGGCAGAGACATGTCTAAATTCTAGGTTCTCTGGTACAATATTCTGTCCACTGAACAACACTGTCTGCTTAAAAATCTGTATTTGCATAGGAAGGGCAATTTCACCAACAGAACATTTAATTGTTTCCTGGTGATTTAGTAAGGATAAACTAATGTGAGACAAATTTCACTGGCATTAATCATATCCTTTCTTTTGTTTTACCAGAATATAATAATACACAATGGCCCACCAAATTGTGTGGCTTAAAGTACACTTCCAAAGGAAAAGGGCAGGACAAAGGAAATATTTTACATAGTTTCTAGTTGATTTACTTTATAGTTTTATATGCTTTTATTCTAAGGCTCTAATCTTTAGGGTGTTATCAACCAGCATATAGGATCTTAAACAGGCATTCACTTCAGCTTGAATAAAGGAGAAATTGCGTTTTCTGTTGTTCAGTTGTTTCTGACTCTTTGTGACCTCGTTTGGGGTTTTCTTGACAAAGTTACTGGAGTGGTTTGCCATTTCTTTCTCCAGCTCATTTTACCAATTAGAAAACTGAGACAAATAGGGTTAAGTGACTTGACCAAAGTCACACTGCTCATAAGTGTCTGCGTTCAGATCTGAACTCAGGTCTTCCTGATTCTAGGCCTAGCGCTCTACCCATGGCCACCTAGCTGCTCTAAAGGAGAAATTAATTGCTAATTCTTAATGGGTCTCAAGTTATAGGACCATGGTTTGTATCCTGGCACTGTTAGTTCTAAAATAATGGGCATGTTGTTTGGGTATGGAAATCTACAGTCATCCATCACTCCTACAGGAGTGTAGGGGAGAAGGGGTTAAGATGGGGGGATGAGAGAAGGGAGGGCAGATTGGGGGAGGGGGTAGTCAGAAGCAAACATTTTTGAGGAGAGACAGGGTCAAAGGAGAGAATGGAATAAATGGGGATCAGTATAGGATGGAGGGACATGTAGTTAGTCTTTCACAACATGACTATTATGGAAATGTTTTGTATGACTACATATGTATAACCTATATCAAATTGCTTGAGGGTTGGTTGGTAGGGGGAAGAAAGGAGAGAATTTGGAACTCAAAGTTTTAAAAACGAATGTTAAAAATTGTTTTTACATGCAACTGGGAAATAAGATATACAGGCAATGGAGTTTAGAAATCTATCTTGCTCTATAGGAAAATGGAAGGGAAGGGGATAAAAGGGGGGGTGATAGAAGGGAGGGCAGAGTGGGGGCAGGGGTAATCAGAATGCATGTCTTCTTGGGGTGAGGGGAGGGAAGAGATGGGGAGAAAATTTGGAACTCAAAATCTTGTGGAAGGGAATGTTGAAAACTAAAAATCAATTAATGAACTTAAAAAAAAAATTAGGGTCAGCTAGGTAGCACAGTGAGTAGAGCCCAGGCCTTGGAGTCAGGAGGACCTGAATTCAAATTTGGCCTCAGACACCTGAAACATTTACTAGCTGTATGACCTTGGGCAAGTCACTTAACCCCAATTGCCCCATCTTCCCCCCTCCAAAAATTTAAAAAAAATAATAAATGTATATTGACTTAAAAAATGTTGTCTGAGTCTCAGGTTCCTTTTCTGTGAAATGAAAGAGTTGGACTTAATGATCTCTAAGGTCCTTCCAGCTTAAAATCTTAAGGTGCTATTAATAAGCTCACATTGTTTTCGACTAGTCTTGACTAGTGTGACATTCTTCTAGAATCTCAATTATATGTAATACAATTTAAATCACCTTGGATCTAATTAAGGCTACATTAATCACTATTAAGAAAAATAAGTGAGAATCACTTTACAATCTGCCCAGTTCATTTAAAAAAATTCCCCTGGAAATAAAATGTCAGACATATTTGGTTAGCAAAAGTTTAGCATTTTGGTGGGTGGATAGGAACTTAAAATCGGGATTAAGGATTTTAAGTACATGTGTTAACAAAGAGATTATCCAGCCAGGGGGTCTCTTGAGCTATATGGAGCAGAGTAATGGAAATAGCTACTGCAGCTCATACCACACTCAAAGACAATAGTCTCCTGTAGAGGTCATCTCTGGGGGGAACTTGTGGCAGAAAACCTAGATTTCTTGAGAATTATCCAAATATTAAATCTATATTTTTCATGATTATTGAATATATGTATATATATATATATATATATATATATATATATATATATATGTGTATGTATATACCTACACACACACACACACACACACACACTCACACACACACACACATATACCTGAATGTCTCCATGACATCTTCCTCATATGATTTCTCTACATTGTGACTGATGTACCATGAGACAACCCAACACATGATTTTGGAATATGGTAAACATAGAACAGAGGTCAACAAGCTTTGGACCATGGGCCAAATCCAACTCACTGCCCAAGAACTAAGAGTATTTTTTTAACTTTTAAATAAAATTTCACTGTATTTAAAATGTAAAAAAAAAAATTGCTTAGCTTGGCGGAAGGAAGACTACAAAAAACAGGCAGAAGGCAGGATTTGGCCCTCTAGCTCTAGGTTGCTGACTCCTGGCACAGAACCATACAAGACTCTAGCAATGCTGTCAAAACTTCCAGGAAAGGTCCCTTTAAATGCAGCAGGGAGGCCAATGGACTGGCAGCATTAAACACCACAAACATTAAGGTGATGTTCATAGTATCAAGTTTACTGGGCCAGCCAAGTGACCCAAATGTCCAATTGGTTTTGCTTCCCTAGAACAACTGGATCTCGACCGACTTATTTCTCTGGGGAAAAAGAAAAAATATGCCATACCTCCCATATCCCTGCAAAGAGATGGTGGAATTTAGGTACAGAATAAGGCACAAGCTTTTAAGACATGACCAGGGCAGCTAGGTGGTGCAGCAGATAAAGCACTGGCCTTGGAGTCAGTACAACCTGAGTTCAAATCCAGCCTTGGACAGTTGACATTTACTTGCTGTGTGACACTGGGCAAGTCACTTAACCCCGATTGCCATGCCAAAAAAGCAAAACAAAAAGACATGACCAAGGAGTTGTGTTGTTTTGCTTAAATGAATATCTTTGTCATGCACATTTTACAATGTAATAGTTAAGAAAAGGTAGTTGCAAAATCTTGTGCTGCTGTGTAAGAGGTTATTGTGCTTAATTGCCAAAAATACATTTATATTAGCCAGTAGTGTCAAATTCAAATAGAAGTAAGGGCCACTAAGTTATACACAAGGATCTCCATGGGCCCATATTGACTTAGAAAACCACATATTTGTACTATTTAAGTTTTTTTTTTTAATTTTGTTAAATTTTCCCAATTATATTTTCATCTTGTTGAGGGCTCACTTGGTATTATTGTGGCCATGGGCCATGTGTTTGACACATCTGATATAGAGGATAGGTTTTAATAGCCAAATATTCTTTAGATGTGGCACCATTTTAAAAGTATCAAAATCTTTCAAAAATTATTTATTTTGTTTTTATTTTATCTACATTTCCTAAAGTATACCTTACTCTGCCTGTGAGCAATACCTTACAGTAGAGAAGAAAAGAGGGAAGAAAAAAAAGTTCAGTAAAACTAATATCAAAAATGATATGTGATATGTGAATATGTATATTCAATAACCATGAAAAATATAGATTTAATATTTAGATTGTTTCCTTTCATAAGAAATCTTCCAACAAAGAATAATAATTCTCAAGAATATGGGGAGATTCATAGTCTCCCCATTTTATCAAAAAAAAATATGTGTGGGAAAGTATATTTTTATAACTCCTCTTTGGGGCCAAGCTTGATTGTCCTGATTGCACAGTCAGTGATATTCGTAATTGTTTTGTGTTCTTTCCATTGCCTGTATTATAACCATTACATAGGTTGTTTTCCTCATGCTGTTTACTTCACTTTGTCTTCATGCTCTATACTTCATAGTATGTCTTCCTATAATTCCCTGAATTTAGCATATTGTTTCTTATATTCCTGTAAAATTCCACTATCATGTGCCTCTGTTTGCTTAATTATACTCCAATCAATGGCCATCTGCTTTGTTTTCACTCATAGTTGTCCAGAAGATCATCCTATAAAGATTTTGGTGTATATGGGCCTTTCTTTTCTTGTCATTGACCTCTTTGCTGATAATATATTTATAAGATTTCATTATTAAGTCTCCGTTAGAACATTGTACAGTGTGATAACAATATGGTAAGGATGATCAGCTGTGAAAGATTTAGCTAGTCTGATCAATACCATGATCCATAACAGTTCCAAAGGACTCATGACAAAAGATCCTATTTACCTCCAAAGAGAGAGAACTAATGAGCTCTGAGTGCAAATCAAAGCACATTTTCTTCACTTTATTTTCTTTATTTCTACATATGCAAATGACTTCATATATACCTCCAGATATATAGATATGATGAGTATCCAATTTATTACTTTCTCAAAGAATGGGTGAGGGGTAGAAGAAGGGAAAGAATTTCTTTTTAAATGCAATAGAAGAAAATATGCAAGATTATAAAGGAAACTACTTATATTGAAAAAATGTAGTAAGCTTCCCCCTTCCAAGTCTCCATTTCAGCCTATGCCTTTTTTTTTTGCTTATACTAACTGCTTTCAGGGGTGTACTGGTGAATGTTTAACTGGTTCTATGATTGTAAATAGTACATATGACACAATTTTAAAATCAGTTGACATTATTAACATTTTCTCTATCACTTTCTTATATTTAGACAATCAAGAAATCAGGTCCTTATTTGTAGTATTTGCTATGTCTGAGGTGTAAATACATTGAAAATTTAACAATTGGCTTCTGTAAGCTAGTATTAATTACTATTTCTATTGCATTATGTTGTACCAAGGATGTGTTTAATATTTCTGCTTTTTACATATTTATTTGTAATTTCTCCATACCCTTGTATATGGCTCATTTTTTTGTGAAGTTGCAACATGGCACTGTGAAGTATGTATGCTCATCAATACTCTTATTCAGAAAACAAGATACATCTTTTAATTCTAAATTCTTTAAGAGTTTAAGTTACATATTTCCCCTTCTGTTTATCTTTCTATTAGATTTGTCATACTCAGAGAAGAACATTGAAGCCTCCTGCTATTATTGTATTACTATGTCTTTTAGGAATTTATTTAACTCTAAGTTAATCTCTTTGGCCATCAGATTCTTTATTTATGAAATAAGGGAGTAAGACTAGATGATCTGTCATGTATCTTACTGTCCTGGAACCTATGTTCTATTCAATTCTCCAAATATTATCTTACAAGGACAGGGATGGTTGTCTTAGCTTGCTTTTTTGCCATATAGCACTATTAATATTAAGCTTACAGTTAACTTAGCTCTTAAGATCAGAGGAATTGTCCTGTAGATTTAGTATGTACTTCTGTTCTGTTACAGAATTGTGAATTCTTGAGTTGGAAGGGGTCTTCCATACCTACATGGAAGGGCCATGCAATCTGACATGAAAAAAAATTCATTCTGTAACATACCCAGAAAGTAGCCATTCAGTCCTTGCTTTAAAACATCTATGAAGGGAAAACCACTTTGTCCTGAGAAAATCCATTTAACTTTGGAATAGCTCTAATTTTTATGAAGTTTTTTCTAGACAAGTCCAAATTTGCCTTTTTGCAAATCTACCAGTTGCAACTATCTCAGCCCTCTGAGGCCAAGAACAAGTCTAATCCCTCGCTTCATTTGGCAACTTTAAAAATATTTGAAGATAGCTATCATATTCCCCCAAAGTCTTCTCTACTCCAAGTTAAACACTGATTTTTTCAAACTATCATAAGTTCCTAGGACAATAGGATCATATTTTGAAGTCTGGAAAGAACCCCTGAGACCATCTAGTCTAACACTCTCATTTTATATATAAGGAAACTGTGGCCAAGAGAGATAAAAAGATTTGCTCAAGGTCACATGGGCAGTAAGTAGCAGAGCCAATCCTTGTATGGTATGAATTTGAGGCTTTTCACCATCTTAGGTGCCTGGCTTTGGATAGTCTTTAGCATATCAGTTTCTTTCCTAAATATCATATGATCTTGAGAAAATTGCTATTGATCTCTTCAAGTCTCAGATGCCTTATCTGTAAAATAAGGACTAGCTCTAGGACTAGATGACCTGTCATATGTCCTGCAGTCCTAGAACCTATGTGCTCTTTGATTTTCCTAATATGGTCTGACTAGAGCAGGGAAGAGGGGGATGGGTTGCCTTAGCTTGCTTTTTTGCCACATAACACTATTAATATTAAGCTTACAATTAACTGAGCTCTTCAGATTCAAGGCACATTTTCCACTTGTAGTACAGTCTATTTTTGGAACTCAAGCATAAAAGCTTACATTTATCTCTATTAAATTTAATCTTGCTAGATTGGGCTATCAGATATTTTAGACCCTATTCAGTCATCCAGTAAATTAGCTTTTCCTCCTGGTTTTGTATCTTTTGCAAATTTGATAAGTATGCCCACTATCTACGTATTCATCAAATTTGTTAATAAAAATATGAAATGGAATGTGCCAAGAACAGATATTTGGGACAGTCTCTAAGTGGCTACCTTCCATCTTGACATCAAACTATTAATGATTTCTCTTTCTTTCAGGCTATCTAACCTGTTCAACCATCAATTTTACCTTTTAATCTTAGATTATCTCCATAAAAAGTTGCTTTTCTAGAGGGGTAGCCACAATGCCCTGTATCCACAGGCCAAGAGAATTAAGAATACAATTGTTATTTTACCAATGTATTTTTTAAATAAAAAATGAAGGTCTATTGAGGTAGTCTTAAATAGATAGACCTCTGTGTTGGATTTCTTTGAAATAACATGGTATGGAACACAGCTGGCTGGTAAGTAACACTCTTTGGATCTTTCTTTTAATAAAATTATATTTTTTTGGAAAAAATCTAAATGTCTTTATTATAACATGATTTCACATTTATAACATTTGTGGTAAAGCAAATAATTTTTGTAAAATGAATAAAGTAAATTATATATAGGTGTAAGACATTGCAAAAGGTGCTGTAAATTGATGATTTAAGTCTACTGTCATTTTTTTCTTCTTTTTTAGTTGATTCTCTGGGTTTCTATAAAGAGTCATTCATCTGTCCTTTTGTTCCCTCATTGTCTATGCACATTCCCTCAATTTTTTTCTTTTTTTATTGTTCTACCGGATAATGGAATCTTTACTTTATCCCGGCTTTTATTGGAAAGTCCTCTAGTTTATACCCATAGTATATAACATTCACTCTTGGTTTTAATCAAATGTTTTTTCATTATCAAGAAATGATAAGGAGTGGCTTAATTGGCTTCAGTTTCCCTGATTCAACTTCCTAGTCATCTAACCCAAAACGTCCTAGTCACAAGGAATCTAGGCCCTGGTGGATTTCTGAAGCCCATTCAGGTAACTTTATAATGCCCTGCTGGCCAGTCAAGTTTTCATATAGATAAAGGGGAAAGTGCTAGAGAATCCCCACTGTATCTTTGTTCTATATCCTTGCTTTGCTAGGGCAAAGCAAACCTCCTTGTGTTAAATGTTCAGCAACTTGCAAGTATTTCATTTCATCTCAATACTGAACCTGAACATGGAGGGTATTAGCATTAGAGTCATATCTCCAATAGATTTTATGTATGTGTATATACATATGTATATATACATATATAATGTATACACATATATATGTATGTATATGTATGTATACACAGATGAATTTATATGTGTAGACATATATGTATGTGTATTATATATGTACATGTATATATGTATGTATGTATATTTGGGTGAAGCCCTGGGATGAACTTTTGGGAGGATGTATTAGGAAGGCAGAGTTTATAATCTCAAAGAGGATCATAAACATGTCTGAAACGTTCGGAACCGCCGGATATAAGAAACTCTCAAAGTAGAAGGCAGAAGAATCAAAACATTTATTTAGGCTCCACAGTAACCAACCCATGAACCAGCAACCCCATTTTGATATATTGATCAAAAGCTTCCAGGCCCAATAAGTACGCCTTGAAAGAGTAACCAGGAGGCTACAGAGAAGCATGATTGCGTAAAGCAAAATCATGTTTCCCCCTCTATGGTAATAAGATTACCCACTGGCCTGAAGTCTTTGTTCAGCTTCCTCCCGTAGGTCAGCTCTGCTACTGGCAGCTCCTGCTTCAGCTGTGGCTGTGGCTGTAACTGTAACTGTAACTGTCGCTGTAACTGTCGCTGTAACTGTCGCTGTAACTGTTTTGGCCTGAAGTCTTTGTTCAGCTTCCTCCCGTAGGTCAGCTCTGCTACTGGCAGCTCCTGCTTCAGCTGTGGCTGTGGCTGTAACTGTAGCTGTAACTGTCGCTGTAACTGTCGCTGTAACTGTTTCTGGCTCCAACCGGAAAAGGAAAAGAGGATCTTCAAGCTGTCCTCTCCCCTCTTATAGAGTTTTTGACATCATCAAGCACCGCCTGAACGACCAGGGCCGATTGGTTCTTGACTTGGCCCCTCCCCCTAGCATAGCCGTTAACACCTCCCCTCAGCCAGCCCCATGACTCATCACACAGGAAGTTGTCTGGTCCTGCCCCGGAAGAGCAAGCCCCAGCATCCAGGGAAGCTCAATGAGGTAAGCTGAGTCATTCAAAGAAAACAAAGGCCATTCTGGCTACAGAGGACATGGACAAGACTTGTGCAGTAGAAGCACATATGGATGGGATGTGATAAGCTTCAGTGTGGAAGGGGGAACTTATGAATTGATAAGGTCACAGATTATTTGAAAATCTGTATATTTATAGTAAATTCAAGGAGTGTGCTAGGGCTAGCTTGAATGGTCTTATGAGAACCAACTGCTAAATTTTCAGTGTGAGGATTTATAACTCAGAAATTGACAAATGCTACAAATCACAGCATGATTTATTATTTTGTTGATGGTCTAGACTTACTAAAGTAATGGAGAATATGTTAATAATGCAAATCAAACTTTAAAATGCATTGTACAATATTTTTTTTCACAAGATCTAGTTGTTAAACATTTATCAGAACACTCTTCAGTAGATATTGTTGTGAAGATCAAGATCAAAACTACACACACACACACACACACACACACACAACAGATGTGATATCGGTAGTCATTAAGGAAGATCTTATCCTGTCTTTCCTCAAAGATCTCCAGTGAAGAGAAGCCCACTATCTCTCAAGACAAACATTTTATCATAAGTAAGAAAAAGTGCCCTTTTCATTATTCCTGCAAACATTAATAGTTTGCATTACAATTAAAGGCACAGTTTGATGAATTTCCAACCATTTTTAATATATTAGTTGCCAAAAAGCAAGAGTAATCTTATGCATGGCCTATTTCACAAATTAAGGTTTAAAAGACCATGCAAAAGTATTCTGTGGCCCTGTGTCGACAGATATTGATTGATGGTGTTGACTGGACTTGTTTGGAATGTCTATTCTTTCCCAACAACTGGAACACAGAAATATTTTTAAATTCTAAGAAACCATAATTTTAGGAAGCATCAGAAGTTAATGTTGCCATTTTACTCAAATGTGGAATACATTGTGCCTTGGCTTTTGTGCCACATAGATCACAGGGCTGGTAGGATAGATAGAGTACCAGGTCTGGAGCCAAGAAGACTCCTCTTCTTGGGTTCAAATCTGTCCTCAGATACTTACTAGTCCTGTGACCTGTACAAGTCACTTAGTCCTGATTGCCTTAATTTCCTTATCTGTAAAATGAGCTGGAGAAGGAAATGAAAAAGCACTCCAGTACCTTCACCAAGAAAAACCTAAATGGGGTCACAAAGAGTCAGACACAACTGAAAAACAACTCACTCACTTTGTAGAAAAAATAAAGTACTTGTAACATTTCAAATGAAGAAAAGGAGTAGTCTAGTCACACCATGTCAACTGTGCTTTCTGGATGACTCTAGATGCTATCTGAGGCCCATAATTCATTTCAAATACAAAATGTATCAGCCCTTAAGTTCACACCAAGTTTGTATGAAGAACAAAAATCTTCTCAAGTCTGATTGTGACTTCAACTTTAATGAGAAAAGATACAATTTGATATAGAGTTGTTATTTTCCATTTTTTGTGTGAGTTGACACTTTGCCAATTCTGTGGATCTCAATTCAAAGTTACTAAGGAATGTGAGCATTACAGAAGCCACATAATGTTGGATTTGTTGACCATTCCATAGACCACAAATGGCAGGAGTAGGAGAACATACTGGATTTTCCTTATAAGAAAGCTGGAAGAACCAAACAATCACTGACTAAGTGTTTAAGTTTAGTTGCTCTTGTGGAGATCCTGTGTAAGACACCTTATGATTTCTCCATTGGCTCACATAATTTAAATGGAGATGTTACCAAAATGGGAAAGAAAAGCATGACTGAAATAAAAATGTCAATTGTGAAGGCAGGAATCAATCAATAAACACTGATTGTCGCACGCCATGCAAAATATTTTGTCATATTCTTAAAGGAAAAAAGTTAAAATGTTATGATAAAACAATACTATCTTATAAAATCAAATCTCAGCTTGTTATATCTTGACTTTAATCCAATACTTTGTCAGTTAAAGATGACTGTCAACTATTATTATTTACTATGATGCTAAATTAAGACAGGATGAGATAGATAGCCTTTTAATACTCAACCAATAAACAATTTTTAGCTCCTGCTATATGCCAGTCACTGTGTAATACATATAGGGGATACAAAAATAAAAATGGGAAAATCCTTATTTTCTAGGAGCTTATATTATAGTTTGGAAAACTATACATATGTACATACATGTGCATAAAATATGTATAAAGTAATATGTATAAAGGACATGTGCAAGGTAATTGGTGGGGAGGTGTTTTAACAACTCAGCTAGCAGCTTCAGTGGGGGCGTAAGATCCCTCCCCCACAGCCAGCACCCAGGAGGCTGCCGAGACCCAGGAGGCTGCTGGGACCCAGGAGGCTGCCAGGAAAGCACAGGTTCTTTTTATCTGCTTAAACAAGGAAAGCACGGTGAAGGGGTTGACCAGCTTACTTTAATCCAGCATTCAGTTAGCATACAGACAACATTCATTTAGTTCAGGGGAAAACACCAGCATTCAGTTAGCATTCAGTTAGTTCAGGGGAGCATACAGATAAGCATCAAGAGATATACCAAATACAGATTCATTGACTTACTTCAGGGGAAAAAAGCCAGCACCCTGAAGTTCAAAACATTCATTTAGTTCGGGGGAAAGCAAACCAGCATCCCGAACCTCAAAACCAAAATACAAACAAGTTACAAATATCAACAGACAGACCCAATACAATTCATAGTTACCAACATCTGGGCTCAGCCCAAGAGCAAGGGCTGGCCCAGAGTCACACTCCTCGTTGCTCCCACACCAACCGGAAAAGGAAAAAAAAGAGCTTCAAGCTGTCCTCTCCCCTCTTATAGAGTTTTTGACATCATCAAGCGCCGCCTGAATGATCAGGGCCGATTGGTTCTTGAGTTGGCCCCTCCCCCTAGGGTAGACCAGGTTCTGGAGCTAACACCTCCCCTCAGCCAGCCCCATGACTCATCACACAGGAAGTTCTGATTCCTGGTATGGTGGCTGGACTTCCTGCCCCGGAAGAGCAAGCCACAGCGTCCAGAGGCTCAATGAGGTAAGCTGAGTCACTCAAAGAAAACAAAGGCCATTCCAGTTACAAGTGTTTATGTCACAAACTGGAGGTGCAGGAAAGGCTTTAGGTTTGGAAAACACTCTACATATGTAATCTCAATTTATCTTCACAACAATGCTGAGAGGTAAATGCTATTATTATCACCTCCATTTTACAGATAATTAAACTGAGACCAAGGGAGATTAAATGACTTGCCCAAGATCATCACACAGCTACTAAATGTCTGAGGTAGGATTTGAACTCAGGTCTTTTAAAAATTCTATCAGTCTGTACACTGTGCCATCTACTAATAAGAAACCACTTAATCTTCTTGGATTAAGGGATGAAGAGGGAGAGCGTGCCTGGCACGAAGAAAAGTCTGTGCAAAGGCATAGATATTAAACTTTGAATGTTTTACAGAAGGAACTGCAAATAAGGAAGTTTGTTTGGACCACAGAGTGTGTAAAGTAGACTAATTATGTAATAGATCTGGAAAGATAGACTGGAGCTAAAATGTATAGAGTTTTAAATGTTAAAAAAGACGTTTGGGACAGCTAGGTGGAGCAGTGAGTAGAGCACCAGCCCTGGAGTCAGGAGGACCTGAGTTCAAATTTGGCCTCAGACACTTGACACATTTACTAGCTGTGTCACCTTGGGCAAGTCACTTAACCCCAGTTGCCCAACTCAAAAAAAAAATTAAAAAGAGAAGCTTACAAGTGACTCAATGGATAATACAGAACCATTAGAGTTTCTTGGACAGGGGAGTGACATGGTCAGACCTGAACTTGAGGGATTTCTCCTTGGTAACTGTGTGGAAGATAAATTGGAAGGGAGAGATTTAAGTCAGGGAAACCAATGAACAAGCTGTTGCAGTAGTCCAGGTGAGACGTCTTAAATGCTGTGGCAGCCATATGAATGGAGAGAAGGGGACAGATTCAAAAGATATAGAGGAGGTAGAGTGAATAAGACTTGGCAACTTACTTATTTGATAAGCAGGGTAAGGATTCAGGTTAGAAAACTAGTCAAAGAAACCAATAGAATATGGGGAAGAGAATCTCTATCACCTTCTCTGATATTGCATCTATAGAGAATGAATTTATAACCTAATATATGGGAAAACTAGATGGTGCAGTGGATAGAGTGCTAGGTCTAGAGTCAGAAAGGCTACTCTTCCTGGTTTCAAGTGTGACCTCAGAAACTCTGTGTGATCCTGGACAAGTCACTTAACCTAATTTGCCTCTGTTTCCTTATCTGCAAAATGAAATGGAGAAGGAAAAGGCAAACTGCTCCAGTAAGTATCTTTGCCAAGAAAACCCCAGATGGGATCAAGAGTAGGACAAAATTCAAAAATGACTAAAGAACAACATTCTTTTTCAATTACCAAATAGTAGTTGTTTAATCAACCTGTGAAATTGTCCACAAAATATTAATTTTAAAAAAAGATTAATGACAGGAACGAGGCTCATACTTACACAATTTCTGTTGGAATTCCATTGGGAAAAAATGAGAAAAATGACATAATGACACCACCAAAAATAATGAAAAATAACCAAGGACCTCACCTTGACTTTGCTTTTTCTGTTAATGGTACCACCATCCCCCAGTCTTCCAAGCTCCAAATGCTAGATTTAACATTAATTCTGTTTTCTCCTTTGCTCCCTCATATTGTATTATGTCAAAGTCTGCTCATGCTGCCTCCTCAATGACTGTTGTGTTTTTGCTGTTTGTTGTTCCCACACCATTCATCTTATTTCATGGTTTCATTACATCTCATTTGGACTACTGTAACAGCTTCCTAACTATTCTTTCTGTCACTAATCCTTTTCTCACACCAATCCGTACTATTGAATATTGCTAGATTAATTTTCTTTCAGTGTTTTTCTGAATGTGTCACTCCTTTTCTAATTTTCTAATTTCTTATTCCTTTATTAACTGACTTCAACATTCCTTGCCACCATGGCAAGGTGTGGAAAATCAACAACAAGCCAAATTCAACAACTTGTTTTCCTGCCTTTGTACCTTTGGTTAGATTCTTTCCACAGCTTGGAATTCCTTCTTTCAACCCTGGTCCCCATCTCTGTCTGCTGAAATCCTTCCCAACCCAGCTCAAACACCATCTCCTCCATTAAATCTCTCCTGAACATCCCCCTTCATCACCATTCAGAACTGTCCTTCTTCTGTACTCTTTAGAACTCTAACTCATGAAATTTATAGCTTTCTGCCTTGTATCAATTATTTATGTATTTGTCTTAGCTCTCTTATAACACTATAAACCCTGACAACATCATTTATTTTTGTTTCCCTTTCAGAGTCTAACTTGGTGTTTAATAGGCATTTAAAATAGATTTGTCTGATGAATGAATAAAAATTCAAGCAAACACTAGATTGAAACTAAGATTACCTAGGCGACACGACATAGTAGAAGGAATGCTGAATTTAAGATCAGAAGACAGCCATGTCTCCAGCACTTTATAAATGGGTGACCACGAGCAAGTCACCTCACCTATACGAAGCTCAGTTTTTTCATCCATAAAATAGATATGATACCTACAATGCTAACCTTACAGAGCTGTTGTAAGGCTCAAATGAGACAAATAAGGATAGAAACCCTACTTTCAGGTGAGGAAACCCCTTTACTGATCTCAGTTTGCCCCTTCTCTGTAACTTAGAGTCTTGGAGAATTATCAAGAGCACTGAGAGGTTAAGTGACTTATCCTGGCTGTCTATCCATTTTGTCACACTGCCTCTCTAAAATGCTTTATAAACTCGAAGATGCTATATGTTAGCTGTTATCTATTTATTATTAATAAAACTTTAATACACAATAAGAAAAGAAAAAACACACTTAAATATTGAAACTTAAATACAAAATAAGTAAAGAAAAAAAGCATGTCTTGCACTGCTGAATGGAGAGGATTCAAAATGTAGAGCAATAAATTTCCATTTCAAGAAAGTCTATATAATAAATACTATGCATTGTGTTGACAGCTGTCCATCTTTTCTTTGCTTCCTCATACGTTTTCTATTGTTCTATGCTGTGCATTAGTTATTATTTATTTGTCATCTTTATTATTGTACAATGATAAGAATAAGAGAGACATCCATTTTGTGGCTCATCTAGTTTTTGTGTGAATTTGATAGTGGCTAGTTCTGGAAAAAAGTCATATTTGACTTCCTCTCTGAAAGATATTTCAATGAATTTTATAGGGAGCAAAGACTGTATCTGTTCCAGCATTGAAAACTTTCCTTGCCAGATGGTAGAGGCTCAGTGTGCCATGTCACACACTGTATTTTCTAATAATAAAACTATCACAAATAATATTTTCATCTCAGAAGAAAATAATTGTGAGCAGGTGTCTGCAGCATTAGAGGGTATAGCTACGATCATCATAGGGCAGATTGATCTTCAAAACCTCAAGGGTGTTGGGACGGGTAGTATGATGGGAGGCAGCACCATATCATTGGAATCTGGTGGTTGAGGATGCTCCACTGGCAGCTGTTCTCCTTCTCAAGGGATAAACATGCCCTCTCAAGTAGAAGTGGAACCTCCTGAAGAGGAAGCTGTGCTTGACTGAGGAAGAATTCTGATACACCTCTCTCCTACCATCCCATGAGAACCCTGGGCCAAAGTCACATTCTCTTTGTTCTAGGTACGGCTCTGTGTAGTGTCAATAAAAAGAATCATTTTGATTTTCATTTCTCTAATCAGTAGTGATTTAGAGCATTTTTTCTTATGCCTACAGATGTATTTAATTTCTTCTTCTGAAAAGTGCCTGTTTATATCCTTTGACCATTTCTCAAATTTGGCTAAGTTCCTTGTATATTTTAGAGATGAGGCCATTATCAGAGACACTAGTTGTAAAGATTTTCTCCCAATTTTCTGCTTCCCTCTTAATCTTGGTTGCATTGGCTTTATTTATATAAAAACTTTTCAATTTAACATAATCAAAATATCCATTTTGCATTTTGTAATACTCTCTATCTCTTGTTGTGTCATAAATTGTTTCCTTTCCCATAAATCTGATATGTAAACTATTCCCTGCTCTCCCAAATTGATTATAGTATCAGCCTTTATTCCTAAGTCATGAACCCATTTTGACTTTATTTTGGTATATGGTCTTAGGTACCACATCTCTCCTGTCAGATTGGCTAACATGACAAAACAGGAAAATGATAAATGCTGGAGAGGATGTGGGAAAATTGGAAGGAACACTGTTACATTGCTGGTGGAGTTGTGAACTGATCCAGACATTCTGGAGAACAAATTAGAACTATGCCCAAAGGGCTACAAAAATGTGCATACCCTTTGACCCAGCAATACCACTTCTAGGGCTGTATCCCAAAGAGATCACACAAATGGAAAAAGGGACCCATATGTACAAAAATATTTATAGCAGCTCTTTTTGTGGTAGCAAAGAATTGGAAATCAAGGGAATGCCTATCAATTGGGGAATGGCTGAACAAGTTGTGGTATATGAATGTAATGGAATACTATTATGCTATAAGAAATGGGGAAGATATGGACTTCATAATAACCTGGAAAAACCTACATGATATAATGTGAAGTGAGTGGAGCAGAACCACAGATGTATTGATTCTGTGATGACTAACCTTGATAGACTTGGCTCTTCTCAGCCATACAAGGTTTAAAGACAACTCCAAAGGATTCATGATGGAAAGAGCTATCTACATCCAGAGAAAGAACTATGGAGTCTGAATGCAGATTGAGGCAAACTATTTGCTCTCCTGTTTTTTTCTTTTGTTTTTTTTTTTCTCTTTTGTTTTTTGTTTTTGTTTCTTCTTTCTCACGATTCATTCCATTCGTCATAATTCTTCTTTACAAGTTGACTATTGTGTAAATAAGTTTAATGCAAAGTTATATGTAGAAGACATGCCATTTTGGGAGAGGGGGGAAGAAAATCTGGAACTTAAAATCATGTGGAACTGAGTGTTGTAAACTAAAACTAAAAATCTTAATTAAAAAAAATACCCAGAAAAAAAGAATCATTTCCTTAGTATTTCCTTCCCCTAAGTTTCTGTTTCTGGACACTGACTTTTTTTTTCCATGTGGTATATCCATGCAGAGGGAATGATGAAAAGTGACATGAATTATCCAAGATTACACATGGAAGAATACGAACCTTAGATCTTCCAGATTCCAAATCTAAGATTGCATTACTTTGATGTATGGAAACTCACTTATACTCTCTATATAATAAATATGTTAAATCCCCTACCTAATTAGTCAATCAACCAGCATTTATTAAGCACCTACCATATACCAAACACCAGTGTCAGCTCAGGGTATACAAAAGTAAAAGTGAAATAGTCACTGCCTTCATACAGTTTACATTCTAATAAAGGAGATAATGTGAGCATATGTAAGTATATATATAGTCCTTCTATTTGGGGGGAAGGGCCTTAGCATTTGGGAGGATTTAGAGAGGCTGCACATACAAGGTGTCAAATGAGCTGAATTTTGAAGGAACCCAAATTTTCCAGGAGGTATTTCTGAGACAGGAGAGAAATCCAAGTGTGAGAAACAAGCTATGAGGCACAGAGTCTCTATATGGAATATTATTCATGAGGAGCAGCATGTAGGGCAGTATAGATGAATTATAAAGTGCATGGAGGAAAGTAATATGTTATAAGACTAGAGTCAGGAAGGGGCCAGGTTATAATTTAAACACCTGGCAGAGCATTTTTAAAACATTAAGCTTTAGTACTTTAAAACTGCACTAAGACTTTCAGGACACCCTGTATCTGATCATGAACATAATAGCGAGCCACTAGAATTTATAAGTTATGGGTGGGGGTAAGGGTTGGGGGGGGAGGGACATGGTCTGACCCATGCTTTGAGAAAAATCACCTTTGTGGCTGTGTGTAGAATAGATGGGAGTTGGCTGAATCTTGAGGCAAGAAGATAGGATACGCAATAGTACAAAAGAGAAATGATAGGGGCCTGAAGTAGGCTGGGAGAAAAGAAAAGATTTGCCAAAAGTGCAATAGAAATGATAAGATTTGGAGACTGATGGGATAGATAGGATGATTAAGAATGAAGAGCAGAAGAGAAAGCTAGAGAATCAACTAACGAACAAGTTGAAACAATAAAAAATTTTAACAAAGTTGTAGAATGTAAAATAGAACCACAAAAATCATCAGAATTTCCATATGCTACCAACAAAACCCAGCAGGAAGAAACAGAAAAAGAAATTCTATTTAAAATAACTACAGACAATATAAAATGCTTGGGAGTATACCTGCCACGACAAACCTAGGGATTATATGAACAGAATTATAAAACATTATTCACGTAGATAAAGGGAGATCTAAACAATGGGAGAAATGTTAATTATCATGGGTAGGGCCAGCCAATATAATAAATATGACAATTTTAATTAAGTTAATTTTCTTATTCAATACCATACCAATCAAACTATCAAATAATAATCCTATAGAGCTAGAAAAAATAATATAAAATTTATCTGGAAGAACAAAAAGTTTGAAATATCATGAGAATCAATGGAAAAAAAAATTGAAGTAAGGCTGCCTAGCAGTACCAGATTTCAGACTATATTACAAGGCTGCATTAATCATCAAAACACTTCGCTAAGAACAATAGTGATAGAGAAGTAGGACAGATTAGAATTATTAGTACACAGTGGTAAATGACCAATTTAATCTAGTGTTTGATAAACCCAAGTATCCAAGCTTTTGGGGTTAGGAGCTCATCATTTGAAAAAATTTCAGGGAAAAATGGAAAATGGGTTGGCAAAAACTAAGCATAACAACATTTCACATTACATACCAATATAAGTGATTTAGACATAAAGAGTGGTATAAAAAAAATTAGGGCCGTATGGGGAGATGCACTTGTCAAATCCATGGATAAGGGAAGAGTTTATAACCAAACAAGAGATAGAGGGTAACATGTGAGGTAATGGATAATTTTGATTACATGAAACTAAAAAAGCTTTTGCAGAAACAAAATGAATGCAAACAAAAATAAAAGGAAAACAGGAAACTGGGAAAAAATAAAACAAATTCCTCTGATAAAGGCCTCATTTATCAAATATATAGGAAACAGCCAAATTTATAAAAAATATACACCATTCCCCAATTGATCAATGGTCAAAAGATATGAACAGTTTTCAGAAGAAATCAAAGCTATCATTAGTCATGTGAAAAAAATGTGCTAAACCACCACTGATTAGAGAAATGCAAATTAGAACAACTATGAGACAGTACCTCATACCCTATCAGATTGACTCACATGACAAAAAAAGGAACATGACAAATGCTGGAGGCGATGTGGAACAACTGGGACACTAATGCACTGTTGGTGAAATTGTAAACTGGTATAACCACTCTGAAGAACAATTTGGAACTATGCCAAAAAACTATAAAACTGTATTTACACTCTGACCCAGAAATACCACTACTGGGTCTACATCTTGAAGAGATTTTTTAAAAATTGGAAAAGGACCTATTTGTCCAAAAATATTAATTTGTCATTGGAAAAATTGGAAATTGAGAAGATTTCTATCAATTGGGGAACGGCCTAACAAGTTGTGGTAAAAGATTGTGATAGAATACCATTGTTCTACGAAAAAATGATGAAGAGAATGGTTTGAGAAAAGCCTGGATTATATGAACTGAAGCAAAGGGAAGTGAGAAGAGCCAGGAGAACAATGTGTATAGTAACTATTTTAGGAATGATCAACTGTGAAAGACTTAGCTACTCTGATCGAGACAATAACTGAAGACATTTCCAAAGGACCCATGATGAAAAAAGCTATCCACTTCCAGAGATAGATCTGATGAACTTTAAATGCAGATGAAAGCATACTTGTTCACTTTGTTTTTTTCTTTTTGTGTGTTTCTGGGTTATTTTTGCAACATGCCTAATATAGAAATGTTTTACACAGCTTTGCATGTATAATTGCTGTCATATTTGTTGCCTTCTCAAGGTGTGGGGGTGGATGGGAGGAAGAGAGTACATTTGGAACTCAAAATTTTTAAAAATGAATGTTAAAATTTTTAATGTAGTTGGGGAAAATTTAGTAAAATAAATAAAATGTATTTTAAAATAAACAACAACAGAAAGGAATGAAGAGTGAAAGATGATCCAGAATTTGTGAATGTGAATCATTCAAAGAATGGTAGTATATTATATTTGGATATGGTGAATTTGAGATATTTAGGGATCATTGATTCAAAATGTCTCATAAGCAATGTGTGGTTCAGGACTGTGTTTCAGAAGAAAGAATATTGGAAATATTGATCTGGAAGTCATCCTCAGAGATGATTATTAAACTCTTGGTTTCTGATGAGATCAATAAATGAGATAATGTAGAGAAAAAATAAGAGGGCCCAGAACAGTTTTGGGACACCCAGTTAGTTGGTGTGACATAGATGATGATCCACCAAAGGAAACTGAGAAGGAATTGTTATTCAGGTAGGAGGAGAAACAGATGTGAATCACAAAAAAAGAAATCAATGTCACAGAAACCCAGAGGGAAGAGAGAATTCAGGAGGAAAAGATACTTAACAGGATAAAGTACTATAGAATGGCCAAGAAAGATGAGAATTGAAAAAAGACCATTAGATTTTACAAATAAGAAATCATTGATAGCAATCAAGATTGGAGTTGGCAGAGGCTTGACTCAAGGAAATCAAATAGTAGGATGCTGCAATGTTATAGAAGAGAAATTATAGGAACCTGAACTAGGCTGGTACCTGCATTAGGGGAGAAAGGGAAAAGGTTAGCTAGAAATACATGGAGATAAAAATGAGAAGATTTGGGGACTGATTGAATATGTGGGATGATTAAAAGTAAATAGTGGAAGGTGATACAGAATTAAGAGGACTTTGAAATGAGCAGTTTCAGTCGAAAGAGATTAGATGTCATACTGAAGAGAATTTAGAGGGGCAGTGAGAAAAGAGGAGGTATAGTGCACTGAGTGTAGTATTTTTTCAAGGAGTTTGGTAAAAAGGGTAGAGCCACAGGATCATAGCCAGTGGTAATAGCTGAATCTAGTAAGGATTTTTTTGTTTCTTTTTTTTTTTTTTTTTTAGGATGACCAAGACTAGAGTCTATTTAAAGGAGGTGTGGAAGAAAATGATAGGAAGAAATTGAAAATTAGAGATTGTGTACCTGTACCTATAAAGCTAAGTGCAAAGACGTGCTAATTCATTTGGTCATTTTTGGCAACATGAGCCAAGACTTTTTGTTGATAAAAAATCAAGAAAGCGAAAAAGTATGCTTAATCTGCACTCAAAGTTTGTCAGTTCTATCTCTGGAAGTAGAGTTTGATTATAAGCCATTTCAGTTATTCTATTTTATGTGAATAGATTCCTCAACACAGATTGCCCACATGGTGCTGAATCAAGAACCTGGGAAGAGTGGGAAAGGAATTTTCCCACTCTGAATCATGACTTGAATCTGAGATTATGTGTTTCTTGTAGATGGGGACTGTCATTTAATTGTTTACACCTCTGCTACACACAGACAGACCAAGATAACATGCATTTTTCTTTCACAGAGACAGGGATAGGAAACCCCGACTCCCTGGAGATTAGTGTTCTGATTCTGGAGTCTCTATTGCACATTGGGTGTCTTTCTTTAAGTGAATACTATATGTGTTGACGTTTGTGGTCCAACATAAACTCCGTTAGAGTAGTTCTGACAGGCTTCTTACAAAAACATTTAAGTCTGGCTTCAAGATGATGCTTACATAACACTAGTTGGAAGAGCCCTGTATGCCTTGTTTCTTAATAGAACAAAATACTTAACGTATGAAGCAAAAACTAACTTAATCAAGAAAGAAATTAAAAACCTCCTTGTACCAGATTCAAATGTTTGTGCCAGAATGGAAGAGCCAGTGGCACTGAGCCCAGGCCACAGGGCTAATTATCCCTCCTGTAAACATATGTACAGTGTTGTAAGCTCTGCAGATTTTAGCAGAACCGTATTAAGACAAAAGAGGGTATAATAAAAACCATTACCATTTGTGTTGCATATACTTATATCATGAAGGTAACCAGAAAGCTCAGGGAAACAACTCTTGCCAAAGGCTGCCCATGACAGTATTTTCCTGTCATCTGCACTCGCTCCTGATTTAAATATATCCTATGCTCCTGGTTCCAAAATTCTCTGCATATTTATGCTTTACTAGGTTATCAGTTCCTTAAAATTTAACTCTGTGACATTTTTCATCTTTGTGCTCTCAGTAGGTTATATGGCACATCACACATACTTGTAGGTGCCCCTACCTGCCTTCGATGTTTTAATAAAAAGCTAACATATAACAGAGTAAATAGGTCATATGCAATATTTCCCTAATAGAAAACATTTCATCTTCTTGAAATATCAATATCACAGAAATCAAAGAATTTTCAATCAATCAACAAGTATTTATTAACTGTACTAAGTGCAGGGACATGAAGAGGAAAGTGAAACGATTTCTGCCCTGGGGATTTTGCAGCCTGTTCCAAAGCCGTCACTCAAAAAAGGAGCCCTAATGTAATAGATGCATGTGGTAGCAAAGTGGTACTGGAGACTCAACGTTAGACTTGGAGTTGGGAAGAAGTGAGTGCACATTTTACATCAGACACTACCTGTGAGACCCTGGGCAAATTATTTAACCTCTCTCAGGTTCACTTTCTTCATTTATAAAGGAGGTATAATAATAGTCTCCACCTCAAAGGGGTTGTTTTGAGGCTCAAATTAAATAATTTATAAAGCAAGGTTTAAAGTGTTATATAGGGGGCGGAGCCAAGACGGCCGCATGAAAACAGCGTCTTACCGGAGTTCTCTCACAAGGTCTGTCAGATTCCTATAAAAAACTGAATTTGAGCAGATTTGAGAGAGTTAAAATCGCGAGCAGTCTGCGTGGGGCAAATTTCCGAGCCAGGAGAGTCTGAAAGGCCGAAGGCACGAATCTGTAGGCTTGGAGAGTGCTCGGCCTGCGGAGCTGCTCCAGACCAAAGCGGAAGAGGCTGGCTGGGAAACCCACGTGGGAGACAGGCTGGGAGAAAGCTGGGCGCCCAAAACCGGCGGAGATCCCCATGCCTCCCAACAAAGGACGGCAGTCTGTGGAAGCGAGGAGAGGCAGCGCAACGCCACCGGCCAGGAAAATACCAACTCCTGAGGCTTGCAGCCCGAAGGAATGAAACGCGGATCCTTGAACTTCCGGTAGACATAATGGCCAGGTAAATGGCTCTAATCCCTCCCCTCCTCACCCAGAGAATTCCTGGGGGGGGGGGAAGAACCCTGGAACAGAGGAGAAAGAAGTGGGGCTTCAGTGGTCAAATAGTAAAAGTTCATTAGTCCCAGAGGGGCAGAGTCGGCAGGGGTCAACACCAGGAGTCCAGACGTAATCTTGCTCCCCCAGGGGAAGTGCCAGACATCAGCTCAAACAACAGACACCTCCTTGACCTGGAAGCTCTGGAATTTGGCTGTAATATTACTGGGAGTTTTTATTTTGGGATCTCTTTCAGGAAGTGATCAGCGGATTCTTTCAATTTCTATTTAGTCCTCTGGTTCTAGAATATCAGGGCAGTTTTCTTTAATAATTCCTTGAAAGATGATATCTAACCTCTTTTCTCCCCTCATTGCTTTCAAGTAAGTCAAATATTATTAAATGATCTCTAAATGATTTTCTAAGTAAGTTGTTTTTCCAATGAGATATTTCACATTTTCTATTTTTTCATTCTTTGGATTTTGATTTACTCTTTCTTGATGTCTTATTAGCTACAACTTGCCCAATTCTATTTTTAGGTTAATCTTCTTATGTTTAATTTATTTATTTTTAGTTTGCACCATTCAATTCCACAAGATTTTGAATTTCAAATATTGTCCTTATTTCTCTCCTCTCCACACCCCAAGATAATGCATTCTGATTACTCCTTCCCCCAATCTGCCCTCCCTTTTTATCACCACCCCCTTCTCTTATCCTTTTCCCCCTTCCATTTTCCTGTAGGGCAAGATAGATTTCTTATCTCCTCTTCTATTTTCCTGTAGGGCAAGATAGATATATTATTTCCCTGTTGCATGTAAAAGCAATTTGTAACATTCATTTTTAAAACTGTTAGTTCTAAATTCTCTCCCTTCCTTCCTGCCCACCTACCCTCATTGAGGAGGCAAGATATTCAATATAGGTTATACATGCATAGTCATGCAAAATACTTCCATAATATTTACATTGTGAGAGACTAACTATATTTCCCTATGTCCTATCGTGCCCCCCCCATTTATTCTATTCTCTCCTTTCACCCTGTCCTTCCTCAAAAGTGTTTACTACTGATTACCCCCTCCCCCATCTACCCTCCGTAACAACAATGTTGCTAGCAGTTACTGCGGCTGTGTAAGACCAACAACAAGAGCACACAGAAGGACTGCTAGCACAGGTTCTTTGATCTGCTTTTCTAAGGAAAGCAACTTTAAGGAGTTAACAATGTCAGTTTAATTAAACATACATATGTCATTCACTTGTCCACCTGAACTTTATGGCAAATACAAACAGAAATTACAAATCACATACATTATATAAACAGATCAAATAACACAAACCAGTCTATCCTTAGCAATACATAGTTACCAGAGAAGCACTAACATCTGGGTTATGAAAGCTGGGAGGGAGGTACAGCTTGCCCAAAGTCTTGTCACCCTTTCAATGAGTGTACTTCCCAAATGAAATGCTAACCTTCCAATACATATACTCTGCTCAGGGCTCTGAGGGTGGAGGCCAACTATTTAGGTTGTGGAAAATCACTAGTACTAGGCTATGGGAAAGCTCACCAATTACTAGTAACGTATCATATACATATCAAGGACTCCCAATTTTCTTAGTCCTGAGAAACACTCCAATACAAAAAAGATCCCACTTTACCTGCCCCATTCAAACAAAGGCCAGACTCATTAAAAGGCACTTGACAGCCTTACCATCCCAAAAAAGAAGAACAGCAAAAAATCCTGTCCTGATTACCATTACAGGCCTGCTCTGGTTCATCAGTGCCTGGTCCGTGCTGGCAAGTTTTGCACTGGACTATGCTCCTCTTTAAGCCTATTGGCCATAGACCTTTCCTGTTGATATTCTAGGTGGTCTTGGGCTGGAAATTTGTTTCACTCTGTCATTTTGTGGGTTTTGCTGCTCCTGAATTTGTTTTTACAGGTATTAGGAGGAGTTTGGTTTGCACTCAAGCAAGTCCCTGCTTTTACTCCACCATTTTAGCTCTACCCTCCTAGATTAATCTTTTTTATATCTTAAATAATTAATTTCTTCAGTGAGCTTTTGTACCTCCTTTTCCATTTGGGTAATTTTATTTTTTAAAAGACTTCTCTTCAATGAATTATTAAAGTCTTTTCCCATTTGGCTAATTCTGCTTTTTCAGGAGTTCTTCTCCTCACTGGATTTTTATGCCTCTTTTACCAATAAGTCTATCCTGTTATTTAAAATGCTATTTTCTTCAGTATTTTGGGAAGCCTCCTTTATCAAGCTGTTGACTCTTTTTTTATTATTTTCTTGCATTATAGTCATTTTTCTCCCAGGTTTTTCCCCTACTTTGTTTTACTGAATTTTAAAAATAATTTTTGGGGCTCTTCCAAGGCCTGAGGCTGATCCACATTTTTCTCTGAGGCTTTACATATAGCTCCTATGATTTCACTGTCCTCTAAGCTTGTGTTTTCATCTTCCCTGTCACCATATTAACTTTCTATGGTCAGGTTCTTTTTTTGTTGCTTGCTCATTTTTCCAGCCTATTTCTTGACTTTTACCTTTGTGTTAAAGTTGGGTTTGGCTCCCAGGGTGAGGGGCATGGGGGAGGGGAACCTCTTCCAAGCTTCAAGCTCTTGTGCTGCTTGTTTCAGACCTAGTTCTGGGGGGTTTGTAAGCTTTCAGCTCTTCCAAGGTATATGATCTAAAGAGAGGTGTGGCTATTGCTCTCCTAGCCTATACTCTGGTCTGTGAGTAACTACAAACACTCTTCTCCACCCCGGAATTGTGACCAGAGTCACCACTCCTGCTAGTACTCCTCCTCCTCCTCCAGAGACTGTGATCCAGAACCACATACGGGCAATGTAACAGAGTCCTACTTTCCATACCAGCAAAGGGTTCCATGTAATCTCCTTCTCACCACTTGTCCAACCCACTTACTGTCTGTGGGCTGAGAGCTCCAGAAACCTACACTGCTGCAGATTCATTCACCACCAAGACATGATACTGAGTTGCTGGGGTGCGTTGGATTGTGCTGCACTCTCACCCCTATCCTTCTGACCTTCTAAGTTGTCTTGGACTAGAAATTTTTTTTTCCCTCTTCTTTTCTTGGTTCTACCAACCAGACTTCATTGCGAAGTGTTATTTTAATATTGTTTGGAGAGGAATTTGGAAGAGCCTCAGGCAAATTCCTGTCTTTACTCCACCATCTCGGCTCCATCTCCTCCCCTTTCATATGATCTCAGAAACTTTGAGGGTCTTGCCCTTTTAGACTGATACTTTCATGATAGTAAACTAGGACATTTTTTTTGTCTCAACTGCTACTTACCCCTTAGTCGTTGAATGGACATTGTCTCAGAAAAACTGAAACCTGGAAAAGACATTTATTTAAAAAGGTCAGAGTTGCCCACTGCATCCTGGGCCATTGCCACTTGTCTTGACTCTTGTCTTGCTATTAGACTCTGATGACTGAGGACGAGAGAATGAGGCTGATGATTTTGTGCAGCTCTGTCTCACTTAAGTCTAATTCACGTGCAAGTTAAGACATCACCTTCATGATGTCTTTGGTATTCTTAGAGAATGAAGGACAAACAACAACAAGACCCCAAAGAGATCAAAGAAAGAGGAAAGGACCCACACGTACAAAAACATTTAGAGCTGCTCTTTTTGTTGTGGCAAAGAGTTGGAAACTGAAGGTATACCCATCAATTGGGGAATGGCTGAACAAGTTATAGTGTATGAGTGCAATGGAACACCATTGTGCTGTAAGAAATTATGAAGGGGGCAGTTTAAAAAATGGGAAGATTTGAATGAACTCATACATAACAACTAAATAGATAAATGAACACGTATGAAGCAGACAGAACTAGGAGAACAAATTCAACAGTAATAGCAATATTGTAAAGATAATTAATTTTTTGAAAGACTTTGTAACTCATTAACATAATCACCAACCACAATTCCAAAGGACTCATGTTAAAACAACCCCATATTTTTCCCACTTTCCTCTCTCTCTCTCTCTCTCTCTCTCTCTGCCTCTCTTCCTTCCTTCCTTCCTTCCTTCCTTCCTTCCTTCCTTCCTTTCTTCCTTCCTTTCTTCCTTCCTTCCTTCTTTCCTTTCTCTCTCTCTCTCTCTCTCTCTCTCTCTCTCTCTCATTCTTACTCTCTCTTTCAGTTATAACATTATGCATAGGAACAAGTCCTTCAGGGTGGGATAGTTACAGATGCTCATCCAAACATAGTGATTCTTCATTGTCCTGTCCTAGGAGACTCTTTTCTGCCAATTATATAAGCAAAGGGTAATCCAGACCATCTACTGTTTTTCCATAAGTGGAATTAATGCAATAAAATAACTGAATCAAGTCAGTCTGGTGTTATTCACAACCACTCTTTTGTTGGAAAGGTCTAGAATTATTAAATATGCAGTGGTGATATTTCCATTTTTGTTGCTTTTCTTTTTTGCTCTTTTCACAAGGGAATTCTAGCATATACTTTTGCTCTGCTGGCTTCTGCTGTTGGTAGCTCATGAAAAATGATCTGTATGTGGTTAGTATCCTTTTGCCAGAATCAATATACTTTCTGTTCCGAAAACCTGAAGATTCAAAGATTTTTTTCCCCTCTCATAAAGATTTAGTCAAGGATTTATATATCCTGGAAAACTTGGCTCCAGTTATGTTATTCTTCCATATTTTTGGAAATATGTGTTTAAAATAACATGCTGTACTACCAAAAAAGCAAATTATGTTAAAATAAATCCATGTAACTTTTAAGCTACCTTTACCCCTGTAAGCTTCCATTGATGAGAGAATAGATCTAGATATATTTGTCTACTTGTAGCCTTTCCCTTGACTGAAAATCCTCAGACTTCAAGGAGATTGTTACTACATGTTTAGTGTCTGTTAATCTTTCACTTTCTGAGTAGAACCCAACTTAAATAAAGAATTTTCCTTTTGCTGTGACTGTTGCTTTTCCACAACTTTTAATATGCTGTCCTTTTGTTATCAGAAGAATTTGAAGTATACATGATTTGAAGAATAATAGTAGCTGTTGAAGCTGACATTTTTTTAAAGATAGTAAATAACAAAAGTGGAGAAAGTACAATGGACAGAGACAAAAAGATATAAATATAGAGATGACAGACATAGAGCCACAGAGTTTTAGAGAAAGGATCAGTTAAAAGCATTTATTAAATGCCTACAGTATGCAAGAAACTGGCATATATAAAATGAGGTAATACTTTATCTGAAGGAACTTAAATCCTACTACGAAGGGGATTTAGAGATTATATGGACCAACTTTTGCCCAGAAATCAATGACCCATTTTACAGATGGGGAAACTATAGTCTAGAAAGATTAAGTAATCAATCGATTAATCAAACAATAAACATCATTAAGTGCCTACTATGTGCCAGATGCTATGCTGACTGCTGGATCTTCTGTCAATGATCTCTTAATTTCCAAATCTTTTTAAAATGAGTTTTATTCTCCTTGAACTCTCTGCAGCCTTTGACACCGCCAATCATCTTTCTGAAATTTACTCTTCTCTATATGTTTGGGGCAATATTCTCTTCTGGTTCTTCTCTTTATTTTCTGACCATTTCTACTCAGTCTCCTTTGCTGCGTCTTTATTTAGGTCACACTTGCTCTGTCTGGGCTCTCAAGGGTCTGCCTTGGTCCTTCTTCTCATCTCCCTCTATACTATCACAGCCTGGCTCCTTCTTCTTTGTTTTATTCCACTTTACTCCATTCTATAATTTTTATGATCTAATGACAATGACCTCTTTGAAGTTCCTAGCACATGACAGTCTACCACATAGTGGTGTGCCTTTTCTCTTGCTGTCTCCCATGCCTGGAACTCTCCTTACCTCTACATTTGGCTTCTCTGACTTTCTTCCAGATGTAGCTCAAATCCAACCTTCTATAGGAGGCCTTTGTCAACTTTCTCCACTGTTAGTACCTTCCTTGGAAGATAAAAATCTGATTTCTAAAGGTAAAGCCAAAATGGCAAAGTAGAGAAAGTTGAGCTCTCCCAACATTACCTTCCAAACAACTTTAAAATAACACCTCAAATTGAATTGTGGATTGGCACAACCAACGAAACATTAAAGTTTACATTCTTCCAGTACAAGACAACACAGGAGGTCAGAAAGAGAGATCTGTGACACAGGAGGGAAGAGGCTGGCCTTCAGCACACCTGGATGAAACACCAGTGGTAGGGCTGGGTGGTAGTGACAGAAGCTTTAGGAGCTCTCAAAACAAAGATGGTAAAGGTATCTGGCAACTGGTCAAAAAGAGATTACAGCATATACTTTAGCTGGCACTGGACACAGCATCAGATGCTGTTTAGAAGCTTCATTGCTTATATCCACTTCTTGGTGATAGTTCAAGGACAGAGAGGAGCACTTTCTGTCAAGGAGTGGAAGCCCTGACGGGAAGTATCACTTTAGGTAGAGGAAAAATTGGGAAAATAAATGAAATTGATGAAAAAAGAATCAAATAGATTTTGCTTTATTGTTTCTTGATGTCCTATGAAATCATTAGCTTACACTTAATCAATTCTAATTTTTAAGGAATTATTTTCTTCAGTGAGCATTTGTATCTTTTTTCCATTTGACCAATTCTATTTTTTTTATTTAAATTTATTTATTTAACATATTTAGTTTTCAGCATTGATTTTCACAAAAGTTTGAATTACAAATATTCTCCCCATTTCTGCCCTCCCCCCACTCCAAGATGGCATATATTCTGGTTGCCCTGTTCCCCAGTCAGCCCTCCCCTCTATTATCCCACTCCCCTCCCATCCCCTTTTCCCTTCCTTTCTTGTAGGGCAAGATAAATTTCTATGCCCCATTGCCTGTGTATCTTATTTTCTAGTTGCATGCAAAAACTTTTTTTTTGTTTTTTGAACATCTGTTTTTAAAACATTGAGTTCCAAATTCTCTCCCCTCTTCCCTTCTCACCCACCCTCCCTAAAAAGTCAAGCAATTTAACATAGGCCACATGTGTATCATTATGTATAACCCTTCCACAATACTCATGTTGTGAAAGACTAACTATATTTTGCTCCTTCCCAACCCATGCCCCTTTATTGAATTTTCTCCCTTGACCCTGTCCCCTTTCGAAAGTGTTGTTTTGGATTACCTCCACCCCCATCTGCCCTCCCCTCCATCATCCCCCCCTTTTTTATCTTCTTCCCTCTTCTTTCCTGTGGGGTAAGATACCAAATTGTGTATGTATGGTATTCCCTCCTCAGGCCAAATCTGATGAGAGCAAGGTTCACTCATTCCCCCCTCACCTGCCCTCTCCCCTCCTCCTACAGAACTGCTTCCTCTTGCCACCTTAATGCGAGATAATCCACCCCATTCTATCTCTCCCTATCTCCCTCCCTCAGTATGTTCCTCTCTCATCCCTTAATTTGGTTTTATTTCTTTTAGATATCTTCCCTTCATCTTCAACTCACCCTGTGTCTCTTCTCTCTCTCTTTTATATATCTATCTATATATATATACACATAGATATATACATACATACACATTCACTTATATATATACATAAACATATATATATATGCATATTCCCTTCAGCTACCCTAATACTGAGGTCTCATGAATCATACATGTCATCTTTCCATGTAGGAATGTAAACAAAACAGTTCAACTTTAGTAAGTCCCTTGCAATTTCTGTTTCTTGATTACCTTTTCATGCTTCTCTTGATTCTTGTGTTTGAAAGCCAAATTTTCTATTCAGTTCTGGTCTTTTCACTGAGAAAGCTTGAAAGTCCCATATTTTACTGAAAATCCATATTTTGCCTTGGAGCATGATACTCAATTTTGCTGGGTAGGTGATTCTAGGTTTTAATCCTAGTTCCACTGACCTCTGGAATATCATATTACAAGCCCTTTGATCTCTTAATGTAGAAGCTGCCAGATCTTAGGTTATTCTAATTGTGTTTCCACAATACTCAAATTGTTTCTTTCTGGCTGCTTGCAGTATTTTCTCCTTGATCTGGGAGCTCTGGAATTTGGCAACAATATTCCTAGGAGATTTCTTTTTGGGATCTATTTGAGGAGGCGATTGATGGAGTCTTTCAATTTCTATTTTGCCCTGTGGCTCTAGAATATCAGGGCAGTTCTCCTTGATAATTTCTTGAAAGATGATATCTAGGGTCTTTTTTTGATCATGGCTTTCAGGTAGTCCAATAATTTTTAAATTATCTCTCCTGGATCTATTGTCCAGGTCAGTGGTTTTTCCAATGAGATATTTCACATTGTCTTCCATTTTTTCATTCCTTTGTTTCTGTTTTATAATATCTTGATTTCTCATAAAGTCACTAGCTTCCACTTGCTCCAATCTAATTTGTAAAGTAGTATTTTCTTCAGTGGTCTTTTCGACCTCCTTTTCCGTTTGGCTAATTCTGCCTTTCAAGGCATTCTTCTCCTCATTGGCTTTTTGGAGCTCTTTTGCCATTTGAGTTAGTCTATTTTTAAGGTGTTGTTTTCTTCAGTGTATTTTTCAGTATTTTTTTGGGTCTCCTTTAGCAAGTCATTGAATTGTTTTTCATGGTTTTCTCGCATCCTTCTCAACTTCTCTTCCCAATTTTTCCTCTACTTCTCTAACTTGCTTTTCCAAATCCTTTTTGAGCTCTTCCATGGCCTGGGACCAGTTCATGTTTTTCTTGGAGGTTTCTGTTGTAGGCTCTTTGACTTTGTTAACTTCTTCTCTCTGTATGTTTTGGTCTTCTTTGTCACCAAAGAAAGAATGCAAAGTCTGAGACTGAATCTGGGTGCTTTTTCGCTGCCTGGCCATATTCCCAACCAAGTAACTTGACCCTTGAGTTTTTCAGTGGGCTATGACTGCTTGTAGACTAAAGAGTTCTATGTTCCATGTTTGGGGGGGAGGTGCCAGCTCTGTCACACCAGCACTACTCCTTTCCCAAGAACCCCCAACCTGGACTGGGCTTAGATCTTCAGCAGGCTGTGCACTCCTGCTCTGATCCACCACTTAATTCCCCCCACCAGGTGGGCCTGGGGCCAGAAGCAGCAGCAGCTGTAGCCGCCCCACCTCTGCTGCCCCTGGGACTGGAAGCCAAACCGCAAACTCCTTCCACTCCAGCAGCTTTTCCCACCAACCTTCTCCACTGTCTTTGGTGTTTGTGGGTTGAGAAGTCTGGTAACTGCCGCAGCTCGCTGATTCAGGGTGGTAGGGCACATTCCGCCCGGCTCCTGGTCTGGTTGGTCTGCGCTGCTCACAGTGGGCTCTGCTCCGCTCCGCTCCCAGCTCCCAGTTCCCAGTCCCCAGCTCCGCGTGGGATAGACCTCACCCAGAGACCATCCAGGCTGTCCTGGGCTGGAGCCCCGCTTGCCTCTGTTGTCTTGTGGGTTCTGCAGTTCTATAATTGGTTCAGAGCCATTTTTTATAGGTTTTTGGAGGGACTCGGCAGGGAGCTCACGCTGGTCCCTGCTTTCCAGTTGCCATCTTGGCTCCACCCCTGACCAATTCTATTTTTAAGGAGTTCTTTTTCCAGTGAATTGTTTTACCCTTTACCCATTTGGCCAATTCTGCTCTTTAATGAGTTTTTCTCTTCGTTGGATTTTCATGCCTCTTTTTATCATTTGGTCTTTTCTGTTTTTTAAGGTGTTCTTTTCTTCAGTAATTTTTGTGCCTCCTTTACCTACAATGGGCTCCAAAATAAGTCCCTGTTGCTCATTGTTCAGGTTTTGATGGCTTAGAGTGAGTACAAATAGCAATTGTTTTCTATTGGGATATACATCTGGTAGCAGTATTGCTGTGTCAAAGAGTATGTTCAGTTTAATAGCTTTGTAGCTTTCTAGAATGGTTGGATTAGTTCACAATTCTACCAGCAATGCATTAGTATACACGTTTGCTCAATCCTCTTCAGCATTTCTTTTCTTTTTTTGGCCATCTTAAGCAATCTGATAGTTATAAAATGGTACCTCAGAGTTTGTTTTTAATTTGCATTTTCCTAATTATTAGTGATTTAGAGCTTTTTTATATGGTCATTAATAGCTTTGATTTGTTCCTCCGAAAGCTGACTGTTCATATCCTTTAACCATTTATTAATTGAAGAATGGTTCTTATTCTTGTAAATTTGACTTAGTTCATAATACACATATGTACATACATGTATACATATATTTATAGTAGAAATGAGACTTTTCTCATTTCTCCTATTACTACTACTAATCTGAGAAACTTGTTGGAAATATTTTAACCATTTTCTTGCTATTCTTCCTTTAGTTACATTGATTTTGTTTGTGAGAAAATTATTTTATTATAAACAAAATTATCCATTTTACCTCTCATGAACCTCTCTATCTCTTCTTTGGTCATGAGTTCTTCCCCATCCATAGATCAAACAGGTAATTTATTCTATGATACATTAACTTACTTATACTATTACCCTGTATGTCTAAATAATGTATCCATTTTGAGCTTCTCTTGGTACATGGTATGAAATGCTAGTTGATGAAAATGGTAAGTAGTCTGGCAGATTTTCTGTTTATCAAATAGCTGGGATCTTTGGGTTTATCACACACTAGGTTACTGTCCTTGTTCATTTGCTTCTGTATTTTGTTTATTTAATCTGTTCTCTGGTCAACCTCTCTATTTCATATCCAGTATTAAATTGTTTTGATAATTAAGCTTTGTGTATAGTTTGCAGTCTAGTACTTCTAGGTTCTCCTGAGGCAGCTGGGTGGACCAGTGTATAAGATCACCAGACTTGGAGACAGGAAGACTCCAGTTCAAATCCTCCTTCAGATGTTTGCTAGCTTTGTGATCCTTAGCAAGACATTTAACCTTTCCCAGCCTCAGTTTCTCCAACTAGAAAATAGGGATAATAATAAGACCTACCTCTAAGAGTTGTTATGGAACCAAGTGAGATAATAGATATTGCATGTTGCAAGCATTAAAGCACTATATAAATGCTGGCTATTGTTATTATAATTTCCAGGAAAAATGGTTAGTATGTCATAGGGGCTAGAGGAAGACCTGGGTTTGAATCTCCCTCATTTACTAGCCATGTGAACTTGATAAATTATTTAAACTTTCTAAGCCTTGGTTTCCTTATTTCAAAAACAAAAATAATAAAAATATAATAGTTAATTCTCAGGGTTCTTGTGAAGATAAAAATGATATAAAATATGGGATGCAGTGGGGTATATTAGAAAGTTTACTGACTGTGGAGTAAAAAAAAACTGAGTTCTAATCCCACCTCTAATATTTATTACCTATATGACCTTGGGCATGTCACTTAACCTCCTTGGGCCTCAGTTTCATCATTGATTAAATGAGGGAGATGGCCTTGATGGCCCTTTTATCCCTTCTAGATGTATGTTCTTATAAATGTGACTGTTTTGTTACGGTTGTTGTTATCATATGAGTGTAAATTACAACTTTGATCTTTGGTACCTAAACAGTCAACATAAAATTGTTTCTGTGTCGCATAGTGCCACTTTCATTCGACTCATTGTGTCCTGAAAATACTAGTTCTCCCGTGCCCTGCATGAAAGTCTTGATGACCTACTATAAATCAACCACAATTTTTGGTAATATCAAATTCAGGTATGATACATATTTTTGTTGTTGTTCAATCATTCAGTCATATCCAACTTTTCATGATCATGTGGACCATACTGTCCATGATGTTTTCTTAGCAAAGATACTAGAGTGGTTTACCATTTTCTTCTCCAGTGGATTAAGTCAAATAAAGGTTAAGTGACTTTCCCTGGGGTTAGACCAGATTTGAACTCAGGTCTTCCTGACTGTAGGCCCAGCATTGTATCAATTTAGACACAATTGCTTCCTTCCTTCGTAGTACATATAGAAGTGACCTTTGCATGGAGTTCCTACTGACTTCTAAAAGACAATTCCATGTTTAGTCAGAAATAGCAGAAGTCCACAATTGGGTTTTGAAGACTGATTTAAGCATTTTTTCTCCATTATCATCAATTTGCATTTAGCCCAAATGGGCCTTTCTGGGAAATCCATTTTCAGGTATATTTCAAGCTCTTCAGATGGCAGCGAAAAACAGGATGTGTGCAAGGCCAGAGGAATGTCTTTCACAATGCTTATTTTAATCCCTCAGACCTAGACTATGTTGTGGATCTTCAGAAACTATTTGGGAATCTGGTGATGCTCCAAATTTCTCATCCTGGAGAATTTTGAGAAAATTCCCTCTTGAGAATCAGGATATCTTGTAAGGTACTCTTCATCAATTCTCTGGTATTAAAACAAGGAGAACTTAATATTTTAATCAAATATACACAAAGTATTTCTGATTTCTCAAAGTTTTAAAACATCCTGTGTCTTGGATGCTTTTCCAGAAGAGCTCATTGTTTTTTTTCCAATACTTACTAAGAGAACATACCTAGGGTTTGGAAATCAATGGAGAACATCCATTTTTGAAGCATTTCCAGCATCTATTGGTCTTGGCCAAAATGACCCCAAAAAACTTTGTCCATATTGGTCTGAGAGCAAGCCGAGCAAACAGAAGCTCAACATTAGACTCCTGGCATCATTATTAACTTGCTATGTGGCTTTGAGAAAGGCCACACTCCGTTTCAGTTTTCTCCCTTGTGACCACAGAGGAGAATAAATGGAAAATTGAATAGTTAGAAAGGCTTCAGTTTTTAGGTACATTTATCTCTTTCCTTGTGTTTTCAAGAGCCAAAGTTGAGTAACTCACAGTGAAGAGAAAGCTTAGTGCATTGAAATTTCACTTACTTTGGACACAGAAGATTTAAACTTATAATCCTTTGATCCTTGTTAGCTTGTTAGCTGTATAATTGTGAATAATGGTCCTAACTTGCCCTGGCCTCAGTTTCCTATTTGTGAAATGAGTTGGAGTATATGTCTTTTTTAGATCTTTGATCCTAAGACACGCCGTTAGGACTCTTTATGCCAGTTCTCCCTCACACCAATGGTTTCTTTTAGAAATTATCATTTCCCTTTCAAATATTTCTTGAGGAGAATCAAATATTTCTAACCAAACTTATGGTGCCTGCTTGTACGTTTAGATGCCTGTTTTCCTGAAAGAAGTGAACTTTGTCAGTGGGCAAAATTTTCCAAAAAAAATACTAAGGTAATGTAAGAATTTTTAATTGGAATTGGTTGATGTTAAGAATAAGACATGCGTAAATCTTGGTCAATGAAAAATATGCCCATTAAAATATTAAGTACCAAAACAAATGCTATTTCCAGGGGCCACATGATGCCAGAGACTTAACTTGTAAAGTTTTTAGTATGTAGATATTAAATTATCACTTAATATAATTATATTTCTTTTTGACTGGTTCTATAATTCCACTGGGATAGCAAAATCACAATGAGGAAACCACCTCTACCAAAGCATATTGACACCTATTCCATAATTTAGAGTCTTAGAAACTTGTTCAAGGTACTGAGAAATTAAGTCACTTGCCTAGGGTCACATAGTTAGTCAATATCAAAGATACAACTTGAATCCAGATTTTCCTGACTTTGATGTTGGCTCTCACTCTACTATACCCCAGCTCCCTCTCATCAGTCATTTAAATGTGGATTATCTAGTCAAGAGGCAGCCACCTTTTAAGTCCCATTGATAAAACTGGGACTAAGTAATACTTGTGTGTTCTGCAGGGTGCTATCATCAGGTCTAAGACATAATTAGAGGGAAGAAGAAGTGGTAAGATGAAGAATAGAAAGGGAGAAGAAAGGCTAAGAGAAAAAGAATGAGAAGAAATATATAAGAAAGTAGAACAAACAATGAAAAGGGATTTTTTTAGCATATGTGAACGATATTGCTACTAGTATTTGCTTCAGTTATCACCCAACAAATATCTATCCTTCATCTACTATAATAGACATCATCTGCATAGGGACTAAAACAAACATTTCCATGTTATAGTACAATAAAAAGTTGATTGCACATGAAACTGCAAATCTACTATGCACAACTTGCTATTCCTTTGAAATATACAACAGTTATCACGTACATTTCTTTTTTTTTTCCTTTTTTCCCCTCCCCCACCATAGAGATGGCTCTCATTAGACACAAATAGGTATACACACACACACATGCATGTATGTACATATGTAAAATTGTTCTATGTATATTTCTATTTATCAGTGCTTTCTCTGGATGCAGATAGCGTCTTTCTTCAAATGTCCTTTACAGTTAATTGGGGTGTTTATAATAGTCAAAGTAACTTATTTGCTCATTCGTTTTTAAAACAGTGCTGCTGTTATTGTATACAATGTTGTCTTAGTTCTGCTCATTTTGCTCTTCAGTATTTCATGAAAGTCTTTCCATGTTTTTTCCCGTTTTTAAAAGATTAATTTATTTATTTTTAGTTTTCAACATTCATGTTTACAAGATTTTGAGTTACAAATTTTCTCCCCATCTCTCCCCTCCCCTCACCCTAAGATGGCATGTATTCTGATTGCCACTTTCCCCAGTCTGCCCTCCCTTCTATCACCCTACTCCCCCCATCCCCTTTCCCTTTCCTTTCTTATAGGGCAAGATATTTCCTGGTTGCATGTAAAAACAATTTTTAACGTTTGTTTTTAAATTTTGAGTTCCAAATTCTCTCCCTTCTTTCCTCCCCAGCCACCCTCCCTAAGAAGGCAAGAACTTCAACACAGGCCACACATGTATCATTATGTAAAACACTTCCACAATACTCATGTTGTGAAAGACTATATTTCCCTCCATCCCATCCTGTCCCCCTTTATTCAATTTTCTCCCTTGACCCTGTCCCCTTTCAAAAGTGTTTGCTTTTGATTACCTCCTCCCCCTATCTACCCTCCCTTCTATCATCCCCCTTTTTTATCCCCTTCCCCTACTTTCCTGTGGGGTAAGATACCCAACTGAGTGTGTATGTTATTCCCTCCTCAGGTCAAATCCTATGAGAGCAAGATTCACTCATTCCCCCTCACTTGCCCCCTCTTCCCTCCCAACAGAACTGCTTTTTCTTGCCACTTTTATGAGATATAATTTACCCCATTCTATCTCTCCCTTTCTTCCTCTCTCAATATATTCTTCTCTCACCCCTTAATTTTATTTTTTTAGCTATCATCCCTTCATATTCAACTCACTCTGTGCCCTCTGACTATATATACATACATATATATGTATATATATATATATATATATACATATATATGTATGTATATTCCCTTCAACTACCCTAATACTGAGAAAAGTCTCATGAATTACACACATAATCTTTCCATGTGGGAATGTAAATAAAACAGTTCAACTTTAGTAAGTCCCTTATGAATTCTCTTTCTTGTTAACCTTTTCATGCTCCTCTTGACTCTTGTGTTTGAAAGTCAAATTTTCTATTCAGGTTTTTTCATTGAGAAAGCTTAAGAGTCCTCCATTTTATTGAAAATCCATATTTTGCCTTGGAGTATGATACTCAGTTTTGCTGTTTGGTGATTCTTGGTTTTAACCCTGGCTCCTTTGACCTCTGGAACATCCCAAGCCTTTCAATCCCTTAATGTAGAAGCTGCTAGATCTTTGGTTATCCTGATTGTGTTTCCACAATACTCAAATTGTTTCTTTCTGGCTGCTTGTATTATTTTCTCCTTGACCTGGGAACTCTGAAATTTGGCAATATTCCTAAGAGTTTTCTTTTGGGGACCTTTTTCAAGAGGAAAATGGTGGATTCTTTCAGTTTCTATTTTACTCTCTGGCTTTAGAATATCAGGGCAGCTTTTCTTGATAATTTCTTGAAAGATCATGTCTAGGTTCTTTTTTGATCATGGCTTTCAGGTAGTTCAATGATTTTTAAATTATCTCTCCTGGATCTATTCCCCAGGTCAGTGGATTTTCCAATGATATATTTCACATTGTCTTCCATTTTTTCAGCCCTTTGGCTCTGTTTTATAATATCTTGATTTCTCATAAAGTCACTAGCTTCCACTTGCTCCAATGTAATTGCTAAGGTGGTATTTTCTTTAGTGGTCTTTTGGACCTAATTTTCCATTTGGGTAATTCTGCCTTTCAAGGCATTCTTCTCCTCATTGGCCTTTTGGAACTCTTTTGGTATTCGGGTTAGTCTATTCTTTAAGGTGTTATTTTCTTCAGTATTTTTTAGGGTCTCCTTTAGCAAGTCATTGATTTGTTTTTCATGGTTTTCTTTCATCACTCTCATTTCTCCTCCCAATTTTTCCTCTACTTCTCTTACTTGCTTTTCCAAATGCTTTTTGAGCTCTTCCATGGCCTAAGCCCAATTCATATCTTTCTTGGAGGCTTTTGATGTAGGCTCTTTGACTTTGTTGACTTCTTCTGGCTGTATGTAAGACTTCTTCTTTGTCACCAAAAAAAAGATTCTAGAGTCTGAGTCTCAGTCTGCCTCCTTTTTCACTGCCTGGCCATGTTCTCAGCCAACTACGTGACCTTTGAGTTTTCTGTCAGGGTATGGCTACTTGTAGAGTAGAGAATGCTTTGTCCCAAGCTTTAGGGGCTGTGCTGCTATTTTCACAGCTACTTCTACACAGCAGGCTCTGCCACAGCAGCACTCCTCCTCCCCCAAGAGCAGCCAACCAGGATTAAGACCCATATCAAAGCACGGCAAAGCTGCCTCCATGCCAGCAAAACACTCCTTCCACTCCCACTCCAACATGCCACTTGATTCCTCCCACCGTGTGAGCCAGGTACTTGGGAAGAGGCTGATTCTGGAGCTCCAGAAACAGCTACAGGAGCTTCCTGTTGCTGCTGCAGCCACCACTGTGCCACCTCCACCATCCCCAGGGCTGGGGATGGACACTTTCACACTGATACAGCAGTTTTCCCCCTCACCTGCTCCATGATCTTTGGTGTTTGTGGGTTGAGAAGTCTGGTAACTGCCACAGTTCAATGCTTCACGGCCCTCAGGCCTGCTTCGGCCCACCCCCTGTCTGGTCTATCCTGGCGTGGCCCATGCTGGGCTGCACTCCACTCCAAGCACCGTGTGATAGACCCTTTCCAGTGACCATCTAGGCTCTCCTGGGCTGGAGACCTGCTTCCCTCTGCTATTTGAAGGGTCCAGCAGCTGTAGAATTTGTTCAGAGTCATTTTTACAGGTGTTTGCAGGGATTTGGGGAGAGCTGAAGTGAGTTCCTACTTTCCAGCTGCCCTCTTGGCTCCACCCCCTTCAGTTTGTTATTTTAAATACTGATATGTTTCCCCATAGTGACTTGCAGCAAAAAATTAATTAATACAGAAATGAAGAAATAAATAAATAATATCAACAAGCATCCATTAAATGTCTACTATGTACAAAGCATTGTGCTTAGTACTTGGGATACAAAGAGAAGGAAAAATAATCCCTGCCTTCAAGAGCTTAAAATCTGAATTACTGGATGGATCATATAATAAGACACTAACTGTGCAATCTTGGACAAGTCATTTAATTTATCAGGCCTCAGTTTTCTCCTATGTAAAATTGGGGGAGGGGTGGATCTGGACTCAGTGATCTCTAAAACCCTTTACAAGTCTTAATCTCTGAATCTATGAAAATATAAAAGAGGATCTATTTATTTCAGAGGCAGCAGAATAAGGTGTGGAAACAGTTATTTACAATAAGAAATGTGACAGGTCAAACTCTGAGGCTCCAAGGCAAAAGAAAAACAAGGAACAAGGGATATAAGTAGGTCTTACATTGTCTATTGTTCAGAATGCCCAAAATGGATGTGTAAATAGAGGCATGTATTCTTACCTCTATTATTTCCACCAACCTCAATACTTGCAAGAGGGTTCTATCAAACATTATAGTAACCAGCATCATTTATCATATACAAAAGGTGTTTAATATGTTTGTTGAATGAATGATTTCGGCAATGCTTTTGACCTTACATCCTTTAAAATTCATATTATCAATGATATCATAGAAATTCTCTTATGATGCCACCTTATGAAGATCTATTTTTATATATCACACAAGTGAAGATTACAGGAATTAGAACTGGAAGAAACATTAGAAATTATCTGTTGTATGCTAATTCCATCATTTTAAAGGTGAAAGGACTGAGAGCTAGAGGGAGATTATTGAACGTTATTGGTAGATGTTCCTGTCAAGGAAATGACCAGGAAAAGCAAGGAGATTACTTGGGAGGTATGAAGGTGACTTTATGAAAGTTGAGCAATGTGGAGTATGTGAAATTTATTCTCCCACTTAAAAATTCTTAATGGCTGCCTATAGCCTATAGAAGCAATTGAATTCAATTCAATAAACATTTGATCTTAACGTCTTAAATTGGCCCTCCTAATTACTGACTCCTACTTGCTCCTAATGACTGCTGTAGTTTCCCTGCTTCCTTCCTATATATTCCACATCAATTGTTTTAAACTTGGTAACTGAATTGTGATCTCTCATTTTTTCTTCTTTTGAACTTATCATTTCTCTCCTTCATCTGGACTTACAGGATCATGGTTTTGGAAGAGATCAAGAGACCACATAGGGCAATCTGTTGTTGTCTCTCCGTTTTCAAAGAGGACCAATGATATTATCAGGCATTGTCTTGACTTGCACATGAATTGGATTTAAGTAAGGCAGAGTTGGGCAGTTATCAGCCTCACTCTCTCTTCTAGAGTCATCAAAGGCCAGGGGTTAAACAAAAGTCAGCATGACTCACAGTGGCCCAAGATGCAGTGGATAACTTTGGTGTTTTCTATGTCTGACCAAGCTTTAAATGCTCCATAGCATCTGTTCCAGTCGCCCTCATAGCTGTTGGAACAAATATTCTCATCCATTCATTCCACAGGTCAAGTCTTCACGTACTTGGAGCAGACATCCCCCAAAGGCCAACTGGCACCTGCACATGATTGCCTCTACAACATCCCTGCCAAGTGGTTATCTAAGCAAAACCGGATGACTTGTAGTGAAGAATTCCATTTGACTTTTGGACCTCTAATTACCTGGAGTTTTAGTCTGTATCTCCATGTCTCTAGTTTCTACACATTACCCAGTTTTGTACTAATAGTCCAAGCAATGAATTAGGTGGTACAGTGGATAGACCTCTATACCTGAAGTCAAGAAGACCTAAATTCAAATTTAACCTCAGATGCTTACCATCTGTGTCACCCCAAGCAAGTTACTTAACCTCTTTTTGTCTCAGATTTCCCAACTTTAAAATGGGGGTAATAATAGCACCTACCTCTTAGGGTCATTGTGAGGATTAGATGAGATAACATTTTTAGCCCAGTGACTGGCACATGGTATGTGTTTAATAAATACTTCCTCCCTTCTGCAATCAACAAATGCTTAAATACTTGAAAATGGCCATCACGTATAACCAACGGTTGCACATAGCACACAGTACTCACATGTGGCTGAACCAGATTAAAGTGTAGTTCCTGTCTGATTTTAATGTGTTGATATATTCATAAAAAAGAAATACATAAGCATATGTGGTTTTCTAAGTCAAAATGTGGCCCACAGGGATCTTTATGTATGGTTTAGTTGCCCCTGTTTCTATTTAAGTTTGACATCACTGGTGTACAACATAGCACATGGTAGCAGTTCTCAAACATTTTGGTCTTTATATTAAAAAACTGAGGATCTTCTAAAGAGCTGTGGCTTATGCTGCTCATATTTATGAATATTTACTAATGAAAGGTTCTTAATACTATTATGAAAAAAAATTTGGCCTTATTGATAGAGTTCTAGATTGTTGTTGAGTTGTTTTAGTCTTGTCCAGCACTTCTTGACCCCATTTGGGCTTTTCATGGCAAAGATACTGGAATGGTTTGCCATTTCCTTCTTCAGACTACTTTATAGATGAGGAAGCTGAGACAAACATGGTTAAGTTACTTGCCCAAGGTCACATGGCTAGTAAGTGTTTGAGGCCAGATTTGAAATCAGAAAGGTGAGTTTTCCTGATTCTAGGTCCAGTACTCTATCCACTTCACCATGTAGCTAGTGCTAGATTAGGAAGACCAAGATTCAGTTTAGGCCTTTGATAAGTACTAATTATGAGTCTGGGCAACTATGAAGAAGAACCAAAATTAAAGATGTCATCAAAGAAATATATGAGCAAAATAAATGGGCTGATCTTGGGGCAATCATTCAATAAACAAACATTTATTAAGCACCTATTATGTGCTAGGTATTTTCCTGGCCACTGAGAACACAAAGAGAGAAGTCAAAGTGCTTACCTTAAGGGAAATTACATTCCATTGTGGAGGAAAAAAATGTATACACAAAATCTGTCTACCATAAACAGAAAGCAAATTGGAAAAAGGAAGAGTATAGTGTTTGGGGGGTGGGAATCATAAAAGATTTCATGTATTTTAGAGGATTTTAAAAGCTGAGGATAAAGGATGAATGGACTCTGTGCTCTATGAGTGGCCTTTCCATATTGCTAGAAGTTATTCAAGATTGAGTAGTTCCACTTTGGTGAACTTATGAGAAGATATGGACAAGGGTCACAAGGCAGGGATGGATGGGTTGTGATCTGCTTCATTGGGGAGTCATCTATGTCAATGAGTTACCATAGTTTCCATGTGGAGTAATCAGGGTATAGTTTGATAGAATGACTTGACTAACTCTTAGTCTCACTTAAAATTTTTTGGGGAAGTTGCTATATCCTCTGATAATCATTTCCCTTCCTCACTGTATCCCCTCATCCCTGCCAATGAAATTTCTCATTAGTAAAAAGACTTCTCTGGTTAGAGAGCAAGCCTGCTGCTAATCCAGGCCTCAATTTTCACATTCCTGCTTGGGTTCCAAATTGTCAGCTTGCCTTTGCTCCTGGGAGCCAAGTCAATCTGCCCCTTGACTTCCAAATGCCTATGAGAAACTGTGAGCAGAAGAAAATGCAAGTGGTATGAAACCAGTATATCCATTATCAAAAGTGTAACACAAGGAAATGAGATTTTTTTAAAGGGTGAAGTGGAATGGGGACACTTTGACATGCCATAAAACCCATCTTAATCCATGAAAATTGCTTTTTTAGGTTCAAGTTTCAGTAGATATGGTGAGGGCTCTTAAAAACTAAGATGTAGTTTTATGTAGAGATTGTATGTTTTTAGAGGATCAAATTTGGTTAGTGATGTACTGTAGTCAAGAACTACAGAAATGTTGAATGTGCATAAGAGTAAGTTTGAATAAGAATCTTGGTTAACTCAGGGGTAAAAGAAGGTGAATGTTTGCTGCATACTTCAGGAAAGTCCCAACATTCCTGACAATCAGCTCAGATCTAATTTATGATCTTGCAGATGGCCTTTGTGAACGGCCAACGTCTAAGGAGCAATAGCCCTCATAAAGCCAAAAGAAATACGGGTTCCTTTGCTGCAGTTGCTTTAAAACTGTGGGATGAAACATATTAAATTGTTGGCTCTCAGTACCAATTAGTGATTTGAGAGAACTTTACTCTGGGAAGATCTGTATGTCCTTTACTTAAGCAAAGAATAGAGGTGAGAACTCTGCTTGGGACCAACGAACAAAAGCAATAGCTTCAGGATATGTCTACTGGTATCTAGAATTCTTTTGATTCCTCTAATAGAGAAAGCTATTCGTTATTCAGTCATTTCATTTGTGTCTGACTCTTCATGACACCATTTTGGGGTTTTCTTGGCAAAGAGACTGTAATGGTTTGCCATTTCCTTCTCCAGCTCATTTTACAGATGAGGAAACCAAGGCAAACAAGGTTAAGTGGCTTGCATAGGGTCACACAGCTAGCAAATGTCTTCCTGAATCCAAACCCAGCTCTCTATCCACTCTGCCACCTAGAGAAAGCTAATTGCTAATCAAAAGGAAAATGCTAAATCCTTTGAAGGCATAAAGGAAAACTGAGATTCAATTTTGGAGTTGTCATAGGAATGATTTGTTAACTTATTAAATATTGATAAACACTTAAGCAATGATAATTTATAATATACTATATATATTTTGTACATATTCTTATAATAGCAACAATCTAGTGTTTCAATGTTTGCAAAGGGCTTTGCATACACTTACTCATTTGATTCTCACAACAACTCTATGAGGTAGGTGCTGCTATTATTCGCCATTTTATAAATGTGGCAATTGAAGCTAAGAGAGTTTAAATGACTTGCCCAGGGTCACACAGTTAAATAAGTGAGCAAGGTGGATCTTCTTGATTCCAGGTCCAGTAGTCTAAACATCATGCCGCTGAGCCTCTTCATATTTATGTTCATATATACTTATCTGTATATGCTATGTCTCCCTATAAAATGTAAGCTACATGAAGGAGGGGATGTTTCGTTTTTGTTTTCATATCTCTAGGCCTAGGATAGTACCTGGTACATAACTGGTACTTAAGAAAACCTTGTTAGTTGATTGATGGATTTAGTGTAAGAATTGTGAATGGTTAAGATCGACCTCCTCATTTCCCACTCCTCTCCCACATTGTGTAGTCTTGCTGCAGAAACAGTTTTGTACTAATTTCTCACTAATACTCCTGAAAGTTTCACACTGCTTCCATTAGTCATAGCTTTCTGATGTTCCCAAAAGTCAGGGATCTTACAGAAAGAGAGTGATAAGTCGATCTCGTCTCCCTTTTACAGAACACTGATGGCAACAAATAAGTACATTTATGCCATTCTGAAGTGCTTAGCTAAGAAGCACTAAATGGGGGAGTAGTGTGAAGAGGAAAGGGAGAGGTCTGCCATAGATAAAAAGTGGAAACAGTTGTTCAAAGTTTACAAAGGTTCTTACGTCTTAATCTTAGTCCTTAATGCTAGCTATGGAACATCTGGTCTTTTCTCTCTAGTTCTCTTCTTACCTATATCTATTTGCTCAATTTAAACGCTGATAGTTTGGTTTCCATCCCTGCTTTTTTGTGCTTATTGTTTCTTTGTTTTTTGTATGAGCCTGTCATTTCCAGACCTCCAAAATCTGCTTTTGTAGTCCTTACCATGACAAAAGAATCACAGACATGAGTGAAGTACTTTTGTGTTATATTGTTCCCACCCAGTTGGACCATCTCAGGATATGTTACCTTCATTGAATGGCCACATTTGGAAAATATCTTTTTATGCTTCTCCCATCCCAATCCCTTATGAAATACCCTTGAGAAAAGAAAGAACACTTCCCTGTACTTCCTCAAGCTTCAGACTTTGGGTCTTCCCTCTTCAAAATACTAAGGAAGTCTCCAGTCTTTGGCCCCTTGGGAAACTGCTCAACTTCCCACCTTGCCTTTCATCTTTTTTCCTAGTTACTCCCTTAGAACATATTTGCATACTATTTCTCTAGGCTGGTTCAGCCCTTAATGGAAAAATCACTCCAGGTGAACCTCAGTGCTCATTATTTAGTTAACAAGCCTTTCATAGGCCCATCCCATTACATATTTATTTCATGACTTCTTCCCTCCACACAGTTCCTCAAGACATACAACAGTAGGTTTACTCTTAGCTTCCTATTTGGTAGAGCTAAACTTACAGATACTTCTGAAAGCCAATAGAAATACTTCTCTACCTCTGGACTGCCAGTTATTTGCCTTCTCTACCTACTCCCACCCCCATCAAAAATTTATGTTATTAAAGTAATTTGAATCACAAAAATGTAATGTACATCCAGCATTATGTACTTCCCATTCCTTCACAACTCTCTCAGCCCAAGGCCATCCCAGAACTCATCCAGGACATTCAGACCACAGGAAGAACTGCCACTTGTGATATATAAAAGGTTCAAGAGATGTAATTTTTGGGTAACTAATCATTTTATTAATTATACCAGTGGATATTTAATAAAAAGGGGCAGTGACACTCTCAAATGCCAAAAATGCTCTTGGCAGCTTCTTGATACTGATATGCCCTGGAAGAGTGTTCTAGACAGATGACAATCAACTCTGATTGGTTAACAATTAATGAGAGAATGAATATTATAATAAGAGGTAGACCTTTCTAATGAGGGGCTGGGGACTGTGACTGATGTCACTTACTCCAAGCCCCCCCCCCCCCCCAGCCCTGGGCAATCTGCACAAAGGATCTGTCCTCCACCCACCCAAGCTCCAGTGTCACCCCCCCCACCCCAGCCACTTCCCCACTTGGGTGGGGTCTGAATGAGATTGAGTAGAAAGTTAATCCAATCTGATTATCAGCAATGTCCTTCAGATGAAGGCTTCTCTAGTAGAGAATGAAGAAATAGGAAGGGTGAAAAACCCTGGATCTCCTCCAAAGTTGGTTATCTAATAATCACTTGTCTCACACCATTAGGAGTACCCTCCCACATTGACTTCCCCCTTTGCTTTGACTACTCACAGGACTTGAATAAGATTCTTTCCTAAGACATGCAGAATTACTAGGCCATCTGCTCCTAAGATCTTCCAAGCCTTAATGTCTGCCTTTCTTCTATACTCTCAAGGCCCCTGCCCCTATCATTCCAACTATGTATGTAACCTAAAGACCAATGCTACATGCTTAGGAAATCTGGACCTTTTTCTCTGGCCTTCAGTTGAATTTTTTTTTTATCTATTGTCTCTCCCAATCAAAGTATGCATTCTTTGTGAAGAGGGATTATCTCAGTTTTTCTGTTTGTATCCCTGTCACTTAGTTCTGTGTTTTAGTACATAATAAATCCTTTTGCATTGATTCATTTATTATAAACATATAATCACCATCCTAATTCGCAGTCCCAGACAGATTCATTTCACTATGCCAGGCTTTTATATAGTCTCTGGGGAAAATAGTTTATTACTGCAGTCAATTGGCAATAATAAGAGCTAGCACCTACATAGTGCCTTAAATTTTGCAAAGCACTTTACAATTACTATCTCATTTTAATCCTCATTTGGGAGGTAAGTGCTGTTATTATCCCCATTTTATAGATGGGAAAACTGAAGAAGACAGAGGTTAAATGCTTTTCCCAGGGTCATACAGCTAGTAGATATCTAAGGCCAGATCTGAATTTAGATCTTCCTGACATTAGGTTCAGTGTCCTATCTACTGTATCACCTAACTGCTTTATCAAATTACCTGTAGAAGTAAATAAGACAGTGAATCATGGTAAAGTGGGAAGAGTGCTGGATTTGCTGTTAGAGGGCCTGAGTTAGAATGTTGGCTTTATGACTTACTACCTCTGTGATCATGGGCAAGTCACTATATGTCTCTCATACTCATTATCTCATTTTTTTATTTTTAATAATATTTTATTTTTCCCAATTTCATATAAAAACAATTTTTGAAATTTGTTTTTAAAAATTTTGAGTTTCAAATTCTCTCCCTCCCCTCTCCACATCCTGAGATGGGAAGCATTTAATATAGTTTATATGTATTCAATGATGCAAAACAAATTTCCATTTTAGTCATATTGTGAAAGAAAACAGAGCTCTCAAAAAAAAATCATGAAAACAGTGAAAAATAGTATGTTTTGCTCTGCACTCTGACTCTATCAATTCTTTCCCTGGATATTGATAGCATTTTCCATCATGAGTCCTTTTGATTGTCTTGGATGAATGTGTTGTTGAGAAGAGCTAAGTCTTTCACAGTTGATTATCATGCAGGATTGCTGTTACTGTGTTCTCCTGGCTCTGCTCACTTTGTTTTGCATCAGTTCATGTAAGTCTTTCCAGGTTTTTCAGAAATCATCCTGCTCATCACTTCTGATAGCACAATAGCATTCCATCACAATCACATACCACAACTTGTTCAGCCATTTTCCAATTGTTGGGGATCCCCTAAAATTCCAATTCTTTGCCACCACAGAAAGAGCTACATTTTTGTACAAATAGGTCCTTTCTCTCCAGCCCTCTTTTTTATTTATCTTTTTGGGATACAGACCTAGTAGTGGCATTGCTGCCACTACTATTTTCATTGTTTTGTCATATTAGCGCATCAGATAGGTATGAACTGGTATCTCAGAGATGTTTTATTTTGCATTTTTTAATCAATAGTGACTTGGAGCACTTTTTCATATGACTATGGATAGCTTTGAATTCTTTATCTGAAAACTACCTGTTCATATCCTTTGACCATTTATCAATTGGGGAATGACTCATATTTTTATAAACTTGACTCAGTTCTCTTATATCAGTACCTCATTTTCAGAATAATAAGATTAGACTACATGACCTCTATGTTCCCTTCCAATTCTAAATCGATGATCCTATTTGTGTGAATAATCAAACTTGTTTTGTTTGTTGACTATTTGTCAGCTATAGCAGACAGGAAACAACCATTTATTAATCACCTACTATGTGTGAGGCACTGTGCTATTATCTAATTTGATAGTTACAACACCCTAGGAGGTAGGTGTTATTATTATCACCATTTTACAGTAGGGCAAGTTGAGGCAGACAAAAATTAAGTGACTTACCCAGGGTCAAACAACTAGCTGGATTTTAGTTCAGATCTTTCTGACTTCAGATCCAGTACTCTGTCCATGATACCACCTAACTACCTGCACAAAGTACCCCTCCATACTTTTACTCTGCCTCTACTGAGGGTAGTAGTGGGTATTAAGTGAACATGGTCTACTGACAGTCAATTGGATCAATATTGTTTAAAAGTCAAAGAATTTTGAAGGATGAGAGAATATTGCACATTAACAAATGAACACTACTCACCTCCAAGCATATTTCTGATTAATTTCTTTCCAAGATTTTGGACATGTTTAGAAGTTGTTTTGCTTAGCACTGGGCACTTTTTACTTTGTGGTGTTTTTCTCAAAAATATTTCTTTTAAATGAGCCACTCTATATTCCAGAAAAGCAACTGGTGGAACACAGTGGTTTGCAGCATGTATTTTTTGGAGTTGAGGACTAACCTCCCTGCTCAATAAATGTGAACCAAGAATTCGTCAGAACACTTATTCAGACTTTTTAATTTGAACGGTAAAATCTTGAAGTGAAGAGGGATACTTGGATTTATAATGGGAACATGAGTAGAATGATGTAAGGGAATAAAAATACTTTTTAAAAAACAGAAGCAAAAGACAAAAGAATAATTTCTACCAGATAAGAAAATATTTCAATATGTATATTCATTAGATTGATTAGAAACGTGTTGAAAAGTAGGCAGCCAAACACAGGGCAGAAGCATTTCAGTTTTTTTTTTAAAATTAATCTTTAAAAATATAAAAATGAAAGCATCCTTTGGCAATCTACATGCCTAGATGGTTAGTAGCCACTATATGGTAAAGGAGCAAGAAGGGAAAGTTAACAAAAACAGTCCATGTTTACACAATAGGAATACAGGTCTGGAGTTCAGAAAATAGTTTAGAGTCAGAAAGATATATTTGAGAGTTATCTCACAGACTCCCAGAACTCATAGACTAGAAGAAAACTTCAAGATCATTTGGTTGAGTCCCCTTATTTTTTTCAGATGAAGAAACTTAGACCAAAAATATTTACGTGACTTGCCTATGATCATAAAGGAAGGCAGTGACAGAATTGGTGACTTGAACCTAAGTCTTGATTCTCAGACCAGTGCTCTAGTTTCTAAAAAGAAATGTGTTCATAGAGAGGTAGTAGTTGATGTTTTAAGGTATCGATGAGGTTACCAAAGGAAAGAATGTACAGAGCTCACTTAAGGGAAGACTCAACCCAAAGGGTGAATAGATGGATGAATGAAGGAAAAAAATATTAAGCATTTGCTACATGTCAGGCACAGGGGATACAAAGGCAAATATGAAATAGGTCCTGTGCTCAAGGAACTTATGGGTGGGTGATCAGGTTACACAATACACAAATATACAACATCCCCAAAGTCTTAGTGCATCTTTAAGCTTAAATTAGCTTTAATAAAAGTTTTAAGCTCTAGTGAGCTTAAAAATATGCTAAGATTTTTGGGACACTATATTTGTATAACCTTTATGAACTTTAAGGATCTTCATTCCAATTCCCACTCTCACAGATGAGATGAGATCCCAGATCTGGACTGGCTACCTCTCCTCTCCAGGGTTCTAAGTATATCCATCCCACATTACCATGAAAGGCAATGGGATGGTTTTATACCAACAACAACAACACCCTACCAAAAGTCTGTGACACACTTTCCTACAAGTACAGAGGTTGGGGGGAAGTAGCCTCAGACTTAAAGAATATAATTAGCAAAGGGGTAACTAAGAACTTCCAGTTGCCAGAAATCCTTTTCTCCCACTTTTGCAGTACTCAAGAAGTTCTCCTGTGGCATCACTGTTTTCTTTGCTGGGCTCCTTGTGGAGCTAAAAGACCAATCTGTCTTTAGTTCTCCATAGGTACATTGTATTCGTTGATCATGGGATAATGTTAGGGCACAGATGAAAAGATGGGAAGTCAAACAAGATGGGAAGTCAAACATTCTCTGGGCTCCTCAAAGCTTTAAAGGTCCTTCCCTGGCCAAGCTAGAGGGGGAAGTGTAGAATGAGGACAAGGACAAGGTCAAAAGTGTTCCCCTTCAGGGGTGTGCTAGAAAGCTAACCTTGCTGCATTTTCTGGAATCCTATTCCATCTATATCAATATATTTATACAGCATCTTGATGGCATGATGAAATTAATTGATTAGAACAGACATCCCTCTCATTTCATCAAATAGCTTTAATTTTTTATATAAAATCTAACATCTATGATTGATTGATTGAGCATCTTATCACATTAAATGAGAGAAGAGGAAGGGGAGGAGGAAGGAGGAAAAGGATGGGAAGGAGCAGGAGAAGGGGAAAAAGGAGGAACAGGAGGGAAAGGGGGAGGTTGGAAAGGAAATGATATTTCCAAATTATATTCATTGAAGTAAACACCAATCAAAGCCTTCTTAAAGTGTATTGGCTGGATAAGAGGAAAAAAAATAATTCAGAAGAGAGAGCAATATTAAGAAGTCATACTATAACTATTCATTATTACTTTCATTCAACAGATTTAGTAATAGGTACAAATGGCTACTACTACATGGAAGGTATTGTGCTATATGTAGAATATTATGTTAAATGCAGCATTGCAGTTTGTGAGAACTTTAGAAAATGACATTCAGTAAAGCTAGCATTAATTTGTCAACAATGTCGTTAGCAAATAGGTAAATTAAGGGAAAACACAGACGCAGTATCTACATTTCTGCAAGGCATTTTACAAAGTCTTTCACAACTTGGTGATCAGATGGACTAGATCTTAGTGTGGTTTGATGAATATAGGACTAGTTGGTGATCGTTAATGGACAATTAATGGTCAATCTAAAGGAAATTCTCTCATAGAGGGCAGCAGAAAGCTGCTCTTGACTCTATTTTTTTACATTGTTAGTGATTTTGATAAAGACATGGATGGTTTGCTTATCAAATGTTTGGATGACCTGAAGCTGGTAATGATAGATAACATGTTGGATGAAAGACTCAGGATTCTAGAAGATCACAAGTTAGAACAATAATAGAAATCTAATAAGATGTTTCCTGTGGATAAATTAGGCTCTGAAAATCAACTGCCCAGCTGCAGAATGGGAGAGATATTGCTTGACTACAGCTGTGAAAAAGGCTTAGCAGTTCAGGCATCCTGGAAAACAATTTGGAATTATACAAGAAAAGTCGCTAAACTATTCATACTTTTGACTCACCAAACCCACTTCTGGGCACCGACTCAAACAACGTTAAAGGCAGAATATCCCAGCACTTTCAGTGGTAGCAAAAACTGTAAATAAAGTGAATGATCGTAATACGGAAAATGACTGACCAAAACGTGGCAAATGAAGGCAATGGAAAATTATTTTACTCTAAGGAGTGATGAATATGCATCGTTCATAGAAATACAGGAATATTTATATGATTTGATTCAAAGTGAAAAAGGAAGAACCAGGATAATAGCATACAAAATTAAAATAATAATGTAAATTATGATAACGCTAAAGGGGACTGAACTTTGTCATGACCAATCTTGGTTCCAGAGAATTGACCATGATATGTGTTTTGCCCACTCAGTAGAAAGTTTGAGAACTATAAATACAAAATGCTGAATTTTCTGTCAAGCATGGTTGCTATGTTGGTTGGTTTTGCTCAGCTTGTAGTTGCTACAAGGGAGGGTTTTACATAGCGGTAAAGACATGCCAGAAAATTACCATAATGTTAAAATAAAAATCATTGGTAAAACTTTAAAATAAATCATGAAATAATGTCAAACCAAATCAAGAGTATAACATGATAACCAAGAAAGCTAATCTTGTTTTAGTATGCTTTAAAAGAAGTGTGTTCAAAATGAAAAAGGCAGAAGGACCTCTACATTTTGCCCTGATTTAATTGCATTTGATTCTGTGTTCAGTGATGGGTTTTATATTATACTAAGGGCACTATAGTTGAAGCATGTACAGAAGAAGGCAATAGGATTGGTGAAGGGATATATATATATATATATATATATATATATATATATATATATATATATGAGTATTACTTGAAAAAACTAAATGTTTGGTCTTAAGCAGACAAGAATTTGGTTGGAGGTCAGAGGAATGATAGTTGCTTTCAAGTCTTTTCTGGGCAGAAAACATTATCAAAGTTGAAAAGAGATATAAATGTGGTGCAAAGAAAACCTTCCTAACAGTTAGAGCTGTCCCAAAATGGAATGTTTGTCCCAGAAGAAAGGAATTCCTCATTAACAGATTTTAAGTGGAACCTGGGTGACTACTTGCCAGAGATGGTGTAAAAAGGGATTCTTATTATCAGTCCCATCTATTGTTGACATTCAGTAAAGATATAATTTTGAAAAGGAAAGGAAAATAAGGAAGTTCAAAGAAAAAGGAGACCATTACCAGCTGGAGTATTCTAAAAAGCTGTATAGATGTTTTTTTTTTAATTTTGTTTTTATTTTTCTTTTTGTCTTTTTTCATTAGAAAAGATAAGGATTGAACTGGGCCAGAATTTCAACAAGCAGAGATAAAGGAAATGACATAGACAAAAGTGTGGAGGCTTGAAAGTAGAAACCATGCTTATAATGGTGAATAATTCAGTTTGGTTAGAGCATAGAATGCATGAAAGGGAGTGATATGCGATAAAGTTAGAAATATAGGATGTGTAGAAAAACCTGAATTCTACTCTATGTGATTTAGAATTTTCTAGGGTAATAGCACACCATTAAAAGCTTTTGTGTAGGTAATATAGTGGAAATACCTCTGTAGAAATGTTAACTTGGAGATTATATACAGGTTGGTTTGTTTGGGGAAAGACTAGAAGGTCAGGTGGCTATCATGGTTGGATATCACATAATATAATTATCCTCACAGTTCTAACATTTGGTAAGCAAAACACAGGTAAAAAATTAGAGAATGATAAAATTTTCAAGCTGGAAGGACCTTTAGAAATCATCTAGGTCTTTCTTTCCATTTATGTTGTAGTAGTCTGATATTTTACCTAGTACTGAGCGGGAGGCAGTGTGTGCCTGGTGTTGGCATTTGCTTGCTCCTCCACCCTGGGGCTCAAGATCTCCTGCTGCTCCACTGAGGTGGATCTTGCTGCTAGCTTGCTGGGACACCTCCTGTCCTGAACTGGTCCTCTTCAGCCACAGCAAGAGGGAGATCTAATCCCTTAGCCTCCTGAGAAGGAAATAAAAGATGGCCATCTTTCTGCTGGCTCCATATTCCAGGATTTTTCCCTGGGACAATATTCTCTCTGTTTTTCAAGGTCAACAAGGGAGTCTGAAAGCAACTCACTGTGTACTCCACCATCTTGGCTCCCAGAAATTTAAGTAGGTGATTTTTAAACATTCAGTCTGTGGACTGATAGCCCCAGGAGTAGCTGCTGCCACTGCTTCAGGCCCTGAGCAGGACTGTGTTTCCCTCTCACGCAGTCCTGACAGACCTCCTCCTGCACCAAGAAGTTTGGGAATCACCACCACTGCCAGCAATTCAGTCCACTGGGGATCTGCTCCAGCCTCACCACAGTTGAGTCCTTGCCAGTGCAACCCACATGCTAGACAGTGCTCCTCCTCCATTCCTAGACTGGAAATCCACCACACACCATCTCCCTGTGGATTCTGCTCTGTAGAATTTATTCAGATTCACCTGTTAGAGGAATCTGAAAGTGTTTGTGGGAGAGCTCAGGTTAGTCCCTGCTTTTACTCTGCCATTTTGGCTCCTCCCCCTTAGTCTATTTTTTAAGGTGTTATTTTCTTCAGTATGTTTTTGGGTCTCCTTTAGCAAGCTGTTGACTTGTTTTTCATGATTTTCTTGCATCACTCTCATTTATCTTCCCAATTTTTCCTCTACTGTATCAGTAAGGCAATATTCATGACCTTGAGGATGACCATGAACGTACCAGTATGGTTCAGAATTGCAAAGTATAAAAACTTTCTAGGTAGAAGGCAGAGGAAGCATATTATTTATTTAGACACTACAGGATCCAATCCCAAGACCAATAACTCCAATTTGATACAGCAGTAATTATATTCCAAAACCAGTAAGCCCACCTCAATGTAGCAACAAGGAAACTATAACACAGTATTATAGCAAGGAACCAAGTCATCCTGTAACCTTCCACCCTGCTAGGGACTTCCAGGAAACAATCACTCATGAATCCTAACTGCCTGCTTGCCTATGTCCTCTCCTGCAGTTCTGAAAGCCCTTGCAGTTCTCAGAGTCCTTGCAGTCTCCTAGATTCTCTGGATTCTCAGTTCTCCAATCTCTCAATGCTGTAGATCCTCAGCTCTTTGATCTCTGCAACTCTCTTGTCTGCACTCTCCACTCTGCAGTCTCTCTCGATGCTGGCTCTCTCCCAATGTCTGCTGTCTCAATGTCTTCTTGATGTCCACTTCTCATTCTCCTTCTTTCAGTTCTGCTGCTCTAAGTTCTGCTGCTCTCAGTTCTGCTTCTTTCACACTCTGGGCTCTCTTTATATACAGTCCTAGCCGGCATCTGATTGGCTATAACTCAGGTCTCTGATTGGCTGAATTCATGCTCATGTGATTGGCAGAACTCAGTGCAAATACAATTGACTCTAGTCTTAGCAACTCTCCTTAGGACCCTGAGGGTTTCACACTTCTTGTGATCTAAATAGCAAAAGAGTGTGGGCCTGAGGCCTCACACCTAGTAAGTAAAGGGTATAAGTAAAGGCCCTACTGAATAGGCAGGGAAGATCTTCAATCACATTAATACTACATCTACTTCTCTTACTTTATTTCAAAATCCTTTTTGAGCTCTTCCATGGTCTGCAACCAATTCACATTTTTCTTGGAGCCTTTGGATAAAGGACCTTTGACTTTGTTGTCTTCTTCTGGTTGTAAGTTTTGATCCTCTTTGTCACCAAAGTAAGATTCTATAGCCTGAGTTTTTTTACGCTGTTTACTCATTTTCCCAGCCAATTACTTGCCTTTTTAACTCTTTGTTAAGGTAGGACTCTGCTTCCAGTGTGGAGAGTGTACTTTAGGGGATTTGTGCAGCTGTTTTCAAAGATACTATTAGAGGCCTGTAAATTTTCAGTTCTTCCAAGGTGGTATGACCAAAGGAGAGGTGTTACTCTTTTCTTGATCTGTGCTCTAGTCTGTGAGTGATCACAAGCACTCTTTTCTGCCTTGGAACTGTGAGGAGTATTCCTCCTGCACCACAGCCACAAGGCTCTGCCACAGCAATGCTCCTTCTCACCCCAGGATCCCCACCTAGGACTGTAACCCAGATCCAATCCAGGCAAAGTAAGAGAATCCTGCCTCAGTGCTGGCAAAAAGATCCCAGCAATGCCCTACTGCTCAGGTGCTAGATCCCACCACAGTCTGTGGGCTGAGAGTTCCAGAAGCAGCAGTTGCTGCTGCTGCTACTACTGCTGCTGCTGCAGCCACCACCCTGGAGGCTGGGGCAGGACCAAACTCCTCTTTCACCCAGGTCCAGAGAGATCTTTCCCATTCATCTTCTAAGTTGTCTTTGGCATTAGTGGGTTAAGAAGTCTGGAAACTGTCACAACTGTCAGTGATTCAGTGTCCTGAGGCCTGCTCCAGCCCCACTTGTGCTGTGCAGTCCATGCAGGACTGTGCTCCTCTCCCAGTCTGGAGCAGTAGACCTTGCCTGTTGACCTTCCAGGTCGTCTTGGGCTGGAAATTTGTTACACTCTTATTTTGTGGCTTCTGCAGCTCTATAATTTGTTTAGAGTCATTTTTACTGGTATTTGGAGAGGTTTGGGGGAGAGTTCAAGCAAGTCCCTGCTTTTACCCCACCATCTTGGCTCCACCTCTTCAAAGTCATTCCTAAAGCAGTACTGCTGTCACTGTATACAATGCTTCCAATGTTCTATTCATTTGACTTTATTATTTCATTCAAGTCTTTCCATGTTTTATTTCTAAAATCATTGAGCTCATCATTTCAAACATCACAACTTGTTCAGCTATTCACCAATTGATGGACATCCCTGCAATGTCCATTTCTTTTCTGCCATAAACATTTTACAACATAAAAGTTCTTTTCCTTTTCCTCAATCATCTTTGGATAAAGACCAAGTAGAGCCATTGCTAGGTCAAAGTGTATAGGTAGTTTAATTACTCTTTGAGCATAATTACAGATTGCTCTCCAAAATGGTTGGATCACTTCCCAATTCCACCAACAATGAATTAGTATCCCAATTTTTCCACATCTGCTCCAACATTTGTCACATTCCCCTTATATCATTTTAGCCAATCTGGTTGATAAAAAATTGTGTGTAAAGGTTGTTTTAATCTACCTTTCTCTAATCAATAATAATTTAGAGCCTTTTTCATATGACCATAAATTAATTTGATTTCTTCATTGGAATACTACCTGTTCATATCCTTTGACCGTTTATCAATTGGAGAGTGACTCATGGTTCTAATAGATATGACAAAGTTCTTTATATATTTTAGATATGAGACCTTTATTTGATAAACTGTCTATCATTCCCCCACCCCATTTTCTGCTTTCAGTCTAATCTTGGCTATATTTGTTTTATTTATGCAAAACCTTTTTAATCTAATGTAATTGAAATTATCCATTTTATACATCACACTGCTCTCTATCCTTTCTTTATTAGCAAATTGTTCACCTATCCATAAGTCTGATAAGTAATATATTCTATTTTCTTTTAATTTCAACCTTATCTTGGTAAATGCTATGAGATATTGGTCCATGCACAATTTCTGCCATATTGCTCTCCAGTTTTCTCAACAATTCTTTTTAACATTTTTTTTACCAAATAATGAATTCTTATTCCAAAATATTGTATTTACAGTTGTATAATACAAGGTTATTATGTTTATGTGCTGCTGTAAGTTGTATGTCCACTCTACCTTAAATTTACCTTAAATTCTTAGCCAGTATCAGATAGTTTTTATAATCATTGCCTTATAATACAGCTTAAGATCTGGTACTGTTAAACCTCCTTCCTTTACCCCTTTTTCATTATTTCCTTTAATATTATTTTTGTTTTTCCAAAATAATTTTTTTTCTAATTCAGTAAAATAGTTTTTGGTAATTTAATTGGGATGGCATTGAATATATAAATTAGTTTGGGTAAAATTTTCATTTTTATTATATTGACCCTGCCTATCCATGAACAATTTATATTTCTCCAATTATTTAATTCTGAATTTATGTCTAACTTTTTTTATAATTTTGTTTATATAGTTCCTGGGTTTGTTTCATCAAGTGTACTCCCAGGAATTTTATACTTTTCAAAAAATATATATATTTATTTATTTTTAGTTTTCAATATTCACTTCCGTAAGATTTTGAGTTTCAAATTTTCTCCCAATCCCTCTCCTCTCCCCAAGATAGAATGCAATCTGATATAGGCTCTGCTTATGCATTCATATTAAAATATTTTCACACTAGTCATGATGTTAAGAAGAATTAAAATTAGTGGGAGGAACCATGAGAAAGAAGAAACAAAACAAAACAACCAAAGAAAGGACAGAATCTGCATTCAGACTCCAAAGTTCTTTTTCTGGATATGAATAGCATTTTCCATTATGAGTCTTTTATAGTTTTCTTAGATCCTTGCCTTGCTGAGAACTAAGTCTCTCAAAGTCAGTAATTGCACAATGTGCTTGTTACTGTGTACAGCGTTCTCCTGGTTCTGCTCACTTCACTCAGCATCAATTCAAATGTCTTTCCAGGCTTTTCTGAAGTCTGCCTGCTCATCATTTCTTATAGCATAATGGTATTCCATTATATTCATATACCACGACTTGTTCAACTATTCCCCAGTTGATGAACATCCACTCAATTTCCAATTTGTTGTCACCACAAAAAGAGCTGCTATCAATATTTTTGTATCTCTTTGGGATACAGACCTAGAAGTGGTCTTCCTGAGTCAAAGGTTATGCACAGTTTTATAGCCCTTTAGGTATAATTCCAAATTGCTCTGCAGAATCGTTGGATCACTTCACAACTTTACCTAGAATACATTAGTGTTCCGATTTTCACACATCTTCTCCAACATTTATCATTTTCTTGTTTTGTCATGTTAGCCAATCTGATAGGTGTCATATGATACCTAAAATTTATTTTGATTTGCATTTCCCTAATCAGTAGTGATTTAGAGCATTTTTTCATATGCCTATAAAAATCTTTAATTTCTCCATCTGAAAACTGCCTGTTCATATCCTTTGACCATTTATCAATTAGGGATGACTTGTATTGTTATAAATTTGACTCAGTTCTCTATATATTTTATTTTATGCTATCTAGGGTAATTTTTTACTATTTCTTCTTGCACAGTTTTTTTGTGATATATAAGAATACTGATGATTTATGCAGATTTACTTTATACTCTGCTATTTTGCTAAAGTTATCAATTGTTCAACTAACTTTTTAGTTGAGTCTTTGGGAATTTCTAAGGATATCATCATATCTTTAAAAAGAGATAGTTTTATCCCCTTACTCCATATTCTGATTCCTTCTATTTCTTTTTCTTCTCTTATTGCTCTTGCTAGGATTTCCAATACAATATTGAATACTATCAGGGACAGTGGGCAACCTCGTTTCTGATCTTACTGGGAAGGCTTTTAGGTTATTCCTGTTACAAATAATGCTTGCTGATGGTTTTAGATAGATATTTTTATGTCAATTTAAGGAAAAATCCATTTATACCAACACATTCAAGTGTTTTTAATAGAAATGAGTATTGTACTTTATCAAAAGCTTTTTTCTGCATCTATTGATGTAATCATTATTTTTTACTTTTTATTATTGATGCAATCAATTATGTTAGTAGTTTTCCTTAGCATAAACCATCCTTGCATTCACGTTATAAATCCCATTTAATCATAATGTATAATCTTTGTAATATATTGCTTTAACTTTTAGCTAGTATTTTATTTAGGATTTCTGCATCCATATTCATTAATGAAATTGGTCTATAAATTTTCTTTTTCTCTTTTTACTCTTCCTGGTTTTAGATATTAGTGTAATATTTGTTTCGTAAAAAGAGTTTGGTAGAATCCCTTCTTTACCTATTCCAAATAATTTATTTAATATTATAATTAGTTGATCTTTAAATGTTTGAGAGAATTTACTTCTAAATCCATCTAGTCCTGGTGCTTTTCTCTTAGGAAGCTCATTTATAGTCTGTTCAGTTTCTTTGTCTAAAATAAGCTTATTTGGATATTCTATTTTCTCTTCTGCTAATCTAGGCAATTTATATTTGAAAAATATTCTTCCATTTCACTTAAATTGTCAAATTTATTGGCATATAATTAAGCAAGATAACTCTATATCCTTTTTTATTCAATTCAGGCCTCAGCTTATTGATCATCAGTCACACTTGTGAAAATATATGTATTCATGGATGGCCTTTTTATGTCATGGTTTGGGTAGTAGGAATTCTTCATTAATTCATTCTTTTTCTATGTGGATTCCTCAAACTCTTTCTTTTGAGCAGTCACTGAGCTCATTGAGAAGACAATAGTATTATAAAGATTGTCTGCACATTGCTACCCACAAACATGAGCATGTAGAGGACCTAGTAATGGATGGGGGGGTGTATAATTAGATAACATATTGTCTAAAAGATATTTGGGGGCTTTAGTAGGCTGTAAACCCAAGATAAGTGAGGGACATGGTGTGGCAGTCAAAGAAATTGGACATCACTGATAGAGACATAGATTCCAGGGAGAAGATGGCATAGACCCTCTGTGCTCTGCCGTTGTCATGCTACATTGAATGTGTTATGATCACTACTCAGTGCCAAAATTTAAGGATAAATTGGAGTATGACTGGAGGAAGTTAAACAGGATAATAGAGTCTTGATCCTAAATAATATGAAGATTAATTAATGGAACTGGAGATATTTAAGCTGGAGAAGAGAAGATGGGGTGTAGACAAGGGAGAATGATAGCCCTGTTAAAGTATTTGAAGGATTGTCAAGTGGAAGAAGGATTGGATTTAGTTTGTTTGGTCCCAAAGAGCAAAACCAGAAGCAATAGGTAGAAGTTACAGAGGCAAATTTAGAGTTGACTTACAGTTGACTGGGAAAAAGTTAAACAAACAAAAAAAGCTTTTCTAATAATTAGTTATTCTAAAGGAATGGATTGGCCTTCCATTTCACATCCAGCTGATCTGCACTTCACATTGTCTCTAGTAACTCATCTTCCAGAAAGATTGAATCAACCCTGAAACTCATTCTTCCTCAGTACTCCTTGGCTCTGGGACCCCTCCTTTCCTCTGATAAAAAGGGTAGAAGGTAGATATCAGAGATTTCCTCACAGATCCTTCTTTTAAGGAGGAGGCCCATCACTTCTACGTCTTCATGTCTCACTTGGCTGTATGTCTTTATCATGACCCCCTGCCATGAATTTTCTCCTACCTCCTGCTTTTTAGTTTTTTTTCTTAACATGTTGTCTTCCTGACTTTCATTGTGAGCTCTTTGAGGGCAGGGGTTGTCTGATTATTATGAACTGTACAACTCTTGAGTGGCTTAAACAAATGAAAGAAAAAAACTCATTGGCAATGTGTTGTAGTATTTCAATTCAACCAGTCTTTCAAGGTGTTATTTGTGGGAAAAAGACTCACTATTCTCTGGAAATTCACCAACACGCATCACTTTTCTGGGCGAAAACATCAGTTACAAACCACAAGGTTATGGTTTTAACCAAAGGAATAGAAGAGTATAGTCATCAGAATGAATTGATACTGGGCATTACTGTGACCTCTGCTGTAATTTTGTCCTGCCCAGAAGATTATAGGTCTTTGACTGGTAATATCTCTAAGATTACTGGCCAGGAAAAAACCTCATCATTCTACCACATATACACATCCTGGTTTGGCACTGTATCTCTAACAAGAATCACAGGGAATAGACAAAATATTTTCAAGGCATCTTTTGTCTTGGCAAAGGCAAAAGCCTTTCTTTATATCCCTGGAGCTTACCACAGTACCTGGCACATGGAGGTGTTTAATAAAATATTTATTGACTAATTGAATCAAAATAGAGACATGAAGTGTGACAACCAAACCAATATTCCCAAAGAAACTCAGCAGAAAAAAAAATACAAGTTATCAGACAAAGCAAAGGGAGCAAAAGATACCAACAGGTTTCTCCATCCAGTCCAGGAATGAATAAGAGCATAAGACTACAGAAACTGAGAAGTGTTCTGGTTTGGAATAAATGATGGGGGAGGTACTTATGCTAACAATCATTACTGATATACAGAGTCTAAATCTAATAGAATATTGGCCGTGGCTTGTCAAAGTCACAGAAGGAGGAAAAGCCACCACCACCATGCCAGGCATTACTATGCAAAGACAGAGAGACAGCAGGGGACCCCACAACTTATCATGGGGATACTTTGAGAATCCTAAAATTGGTCTAGCTGCTATTTTGAGGCCATACAGGGAATCAAAAATAGAAAGAGGGAGCTAAGGCAGCCCAATGCCCTCCAGGAATCCTCTAATCAGCATATCTCTGACAGTCAGAAGTTACAGGTGACCTAAATGCAGATTGGATCCCAATATATAGCTATTCAGACAGTCAATAAACATATATTGTCAGGCATTGTGCTAATCGCTGAGGATACAAATAAGAAAATTCCTACTTTCAAAGAGTTTACCATTAAATGGAGAAAGACAGGACACAAAAGGAAGTTGGAAAGGGAAAAGAGAGAGGAGAAAAATTTCTCAATGTACAGGCATGGTAGAGATGGAAAAGTCTGAAGGAGTGTAGCCAGCCAGGAAATGAAAAGATAGTTGCCCTGGGTGTGTTCCATGAAGGTTCTGTGAGGAGTTCTCCACTCTTCCTTATATTTAGAGGGGCCCCACTGGCACAGGGTATAGATGAAATGTGAGTTCCAGGGTTAATG